>NC_083714.1:94442286-94744621 GCF_033118175.1 Dama dama | reverse complement strand
TGTGTGGTATGTCTTGCTCTGGAACTTATTGTCTCTTGGGTGATGGATGATTTCAGTGTGGGTATGGAGGCTTTTGGATGTTCTCTTATTAATTAATGTTCCCTGTAGTCAGGAGTCCTCTGGTGTTCTCAGGTTTGGGGCTTAAGCCTCTTGCCTCTGGATTTCAGTCTTATTCTTCCAGTAGCCTCAAAACTTCTCCATCCATATAGCACTGATAATAAAACTTCTAGGTTAATGGTGAAAGGATTCTCCACAGTGAGGGACACCCAGAGAGGTTCACAGAGTTACATGAAGAAGAGGAGAGGGAGGAAGGAGATAGAGGTGTGCAGAAGGAGAAAAAGGGGGATTCAAGAGAAGAGAGACAGATCTAGGCAGTACTCTGTTTCCCAAGTGTTATCCACAGCCCAGAACACCCACAGAGATTCACAGAATTGGATTGAGAAGAGAAGGGGGAGAGAGGAAATAGAGGTGATCTGGGGGAGAAAAAAGAGAGTCAAAAGGGGGAGAGAGTGGTCAAACCAGTAATCACACTCTTGAGTACAAATGGGTACTGAAGGTTGGATTCTTAAATATCCAAAATTGATATCAAATAGTGAAAGACAAAGATTAAAAATCTAGAGTACAGGTTAGACTCTTAAAAATACAATATTAAAAAACAACAAAACACAAAAAAATTAAGGAATATATATAAAGTTTGCTTTTAAAATAGGGTCTTTTTTTTTTTTTTTTGGCCAGGTTATATTGGGTTATAAAAATGAAAATTAAGGAGTATTAGAGGAGTAATAGAAGACTTAAAAAAAAGAAAGAGAAAAAAATTTTAATTAAGAAGATAATAGTAATAGTAAAAATATATCTAGGAGTTTCTCTGGAGCTGTTGTAGGCAGTGTGGGTTTGGTTCAGTTTCAGATAGCTCCTTGCTCTAGCTTACACTTCTCAATATCTATAGGCCCCGTCCAGGGTTGTCGGTGTTAACTACAGGGATTTTAATCTGTTGCACCTGTCACTTCTAAAGCAGTTCCCTTTATTTGGCTTCTGCTTGCAGGTCTCTTCAGTGTCTAATTTCCGCCCTAACACAAGTGGGTGAAGGTGGTCTCTTGTTTAGGTTCGCTTGTTCAGTTGTGCTGTGGGGAGGGAGGGGCACTGCAGACCAATGTCACTGGCCTGTGTGGGGAGCACTCACAGTGTTCCGGCCACACGGGGTTTGCCCCCACTCACGGCATGTGTGCTTTCCATGTCTACACTGCTCAGGCTCCAGGTTGCTCTACAGGGAGCGGGCCCTGAGTTGTGTGCACTTTCGAGGCCTAAGCCGCTCAGGATCAGGTTTTCGGGTACTCCACAAAGATGCAGACTGGGTTGGGCCTGCGTTTTGTGCCTTCCCTGGCCGAGCAGCTCAGGCAACCAGGAGCTTGATGAGTACACTCTCCCCCAGTGCAGTGCGCCTTATCCCCTCCGCAGTCCCAGTCTCAGTTTCTGGGCATGCTGGTTGGTGCGCCTTGTGTCTCTTCTGGGAAGCTGTTTTCTGGCTGTGACCCTCCCGGCGGATGTCAACCATCCAGAATCTCAGGAAGTCTTTCGTTAGAGACTAGAAGCCTGTTTGCAGTTAAGTAGGGGATGCCTTCTCTGGGGCCGAGTTTGCCCCTTTCCCTTCCCCCCTGCCTCCTGCCTCCGGTGGGAGATGGGTCAGTCCGCAGCCTGCTAGATCTTCTCTGGTATTTGCTTAGTCCTTTGTTCTGGGAATGGACGGGTAGTCCATCCCACAGTTTAAGTTGCTATCTCTTGTTAGCTCCCTCAGATTGCCCTCAGGGCTTTCAAGGCCCGGTCTTTACCCTAAGCAATGCCGCTGCCCGCTCCTCTCCATTCAGCTCCCACTTGCTGGTGGTGGATACAAGTGTTCGGGATACTTTTCTGCTGGGACTTGTTTTTAGGCATATAATCTGTGGGTTTTATTTATTTTTCCTCCCAGTTAGGTTGCCCTCCGAGATTCGAAAACTTCCCCCAGACCCACTAGTGAGAGGGTTTCCTGGTGTTTGGAAACTTCCTCTATTAAGACGCTCTTCCTGGGATGGATCTCCATCCCTAACTCTATTGTCTCTCTTTTTATCTTTTATATTTTGTCCTACCTCCTTTTGAAGACAGTGGGCTGCTTTTCTGGGTGTCTGATGTCCTCTGCTAGTGATCAGAAGTTATTTTGTGGAGTTTGCTCAGCGTTCAAGTGATCTTTTGATGAATTTGTGGGAGAGAAAGTGGTCTCCCCATCCTATTCCTCTGCCATCTTAGCTCCCTCCCTGCTCAGTTTAGTCAATGAATTCTGCCCATCTTGTTCATCAATGTTCTCTCAGTATCTATAACAGTGTCTGACACAAAGTATGTGCCCAATATATGTATTGGGTAAATGGCTACTGACTTTCCAGGCTTCATTTCACTAATTCTGGGATGATTTGAGCACTTTGCCTTGCATTGTTTCCTTCCACTGGCTTCTCTGACATTGCATTCTGTATTTTCTTATCTTTCTGGCTTCTGAAACTCTTGAATACTGATGTCTCCTCTTTTATCAATGTTTATAGCAGACATCCAGGACACTGCCTTATACATTTTTCTTTTCTAACTCTACACATTTTCCCTGGCAAACTTGTCAATGGCCATGGCCTTTCTGTAATGATTCTTGTCCAATTGACTCCTCAAGTTCAGACCTTTCTCTTGAGTTTCAAACTGGTACATCTACCTGCCTACTTAACATCACAACCGGATATTCTACAGTCATCCAAACTCAACATGCTTAAAATCAAAATCTTATAATCCATCACTAACCCCAAAATAAAGAAATCTGTGTCATCTGTAATTCTCCTGGATTGGTAAATGCTACCTTTATCTCCCAAATGCTCAAAGCAGAAATCTGGCTATTCTTTGCACTTAAAATTAAATTAAGCCTGAAAAACACTATCTTATCCAGAAGATCAAATTTGACAATAATTAGTTATATTAATAGTATGTATTTGTATATGATGTGTTGGAAATAGCACTTTTTATTACTACTATTACTTTTCACCTAGAATCCTATTAGTTATATTTCAAGTCTCAGCTTGAATGTCACCTCTTTGTGGAAGCCATCCTTCCTCCACAGTGACTCCACAGACTACGTTAAATTTCCTCATTTTTTGTTTTTGTTTTTATACCACCAGGTGATTTTCCTCAAAGAAGATTCATAACTCCTGTAATGATGCACTCAACGTATATATCTCTCTGCTAGATTGTAAGTGCCTTATAGATGGAGATTTATCTCATAGGACTACACATTCCCTTGTGCAACCAATATATTTCTTTAATGAAAAAAAAATTATAACACAAGCTAATTATTGCTTAGTAAATGTTCTTTATTAAAAAGACAAATCATCTCAAAATAGGAGAAAAGCTAAATCCAAAACCTTTTTTTAGAAGTGAGGAGGTTGGGAAAACATGGAAATAGGTAATCTCAAAGGTCCTTTCCAGTTATGACATGGTCCTATGATCTGACCTTATCCAACTTCTGAGAACAAAACAAACCTGCCTTTTAAAGGGCAAGAAATATTGTTGGAAAATTGGTGTAAGTGGAAAGAAAAGAAACCTTTAAAGTCAGAGGTACCAGAGTCCAAATCCCACCTTTGTTACTTCTATGTGACCTTGGTGAGGTCATTCCAACTCATTAACTTCCTCCCACACCATGCTAGAGATAAGCAGAGTCCTTATATTAGATGATTTCCCTCTCTTCCCTATTCTCTCTCTCTCCCCCTACTATCCACTGCCATATAATTCTTCTATTGGCCAATGGCAGGTAGAACAAGAGGAAGTATGGATCCACTTAATAGGCCAAACTTCTAGTCTTTCTAATAGGCTTTGTCTATTTTCTTGTAGCTCATACTGGCATTAGCGGCAGGACATGAGGTCATGGAAAACGTACTGGTTTAAGAACTGGGAAGCCTAGGTGAGTCCATTTCCATCTCTGTGAAATATGAAGTTGTGTGTACATGAACAGTGGACAGGCTAGCATTGAAAGAGATGGTTTATAACGTTTTTCTAGAAATATTTCATGAGTCAAAAGACTGGTGATCTATATTAATTAAGACTTGGGCACTGGAACGAGAGCATCCAATGTGAATTTCACTTCTCATTAATTTCACAGGACTGGTTCCTAGGCACTTCCTCCTTGAGAAGGAACTCTGCTCTGAATAATTCAGAACAAGAAGAGAGTAAATGAATTTTAAATAGTGACTTATTTAAAGCTTAAAAAAACACAGAGAGAAAATATTCAAACTTCTCTAGCTATTGCAGGAAAATAAAATTGCTTAGGACTTGTGTTTATCTGTCTGAGCTATGGATGTTTGTTTCAGCTAAGAAGGATGCTGATATGTATAAAATTCATGGTGGTGCACTGCCATTCTCTCTGGCAACATGTGTTGCCAAGATAAATTTTATTACATGAGAAATTGTGCAAAGTTCAACAAGACCTTATTCCATGGAACTGTAAGCTTGAGAATACTAACAATAATAAAGATTTTTATCTAGGCATCCAGTGATCATTCACTTACAAAAGGTTGGATTTATTTTCTTTATTCCATTTAGCCACTCTTCTTTTTCTCTTTTCATTATCTCAACTTCTCCTTACCTCCTCATCTTCCTTTGTCTATGTGTCTTCTGCTTTCTTCTTTTATCCTTCTTGCCTTCTCTTCCTCTTCTATCTCCTCTATTTCTTTTGTATTTTCCTCTCTTCCTTCTTTTCTCATGTCCTCTACTCCCTTCTATTCTCTCTTACTCCATTTTATCTTCATTTGTTCTTTTCTTTCTTATCTAAGTATCAATGATGTCAAGTTATAAACTTACTTATGGCAACTTTCCTCTTTCTAAGAGGACTGAGACTCCAACTAGACATATAAAAAGAAATTCCACAGACCCAAAAAGGTTCAAGTAGTCACCCCAGTATATCCCACCAAATTGTAGTCAGGACACTCCAACTAGCCATCTTCCTGTTTCCCATGTCACCCTTAATTCCTTCATTGCTTGTTATCCACTCACTACATGGCTGTTGTTACTATCAAATGTTCTATAATTAAGAACTAGCAGTGTGTAAGCTCTGTACCAAATTAATACTCAGGTCCCTTCCCCTAGGCAACTTATAGGCCATAACAGAGAACACTTGATACAAGCAGATGAAGGGAAATAACATGTTAAAATCTCATATCAGGAGACCACAATTTTAAACATAAAAGTTTAAACTTCTCATGTTATGATATTGGAAAGTAAGGCAGTATCCTACAGCCATCAGGGGTCATATCATATAGGGACTGGTAGGCCTTAGTATGACTTAAGATTATGTTTTAACTGCAGTGGGCAGACTGCTATTGGTCATACTTCTCTCAGCAAGAAACTGGGTCTCATTTATTTCTGTAATATAACATTTAGTCCAGTGCCCTCTCCAGTGAAAGTATTGATTGACCTCCAGTTTAGGGCAGAATCCTCAATTACACTTCTAGAAACTTCTTTTGGTTCACATTTAAAATGAGATTGATAATAGTAACTCCTTTATAGAGTTAATGTGAGTATTTAATGAGATACTCTATATAAAGCATGGCTCACAAAGTCTAAAATATATATGGTCTAGCCCTTTACAATAAACCATTTGCCCAGGCCTAGCCTAAAAGAATTCTTCTCATATGATGTACCCTCAATAAATATTTTATGCCTGGCACATAAAAAAAAATCTGTGTAATCTTTCGCTATTATTAGAATATGTATTCCCAGAAGTGGTAGCTCAACTGTAGTTTTCTGAATAAACCAAAAATCATGGAGCATATGGGTTAGTGTTAGGCCTATCTTGATCCTGGCCCTACTCCAAAATATTTCTCAGGCTTAGCACTATTGATAAATTTGTTGTGTGTGAGTAGGTAGATGGTGGGAGTATTTTCCTGTGTGTTGCAGGATGTTTAGCAGTTCTCTATTCACCAGATGCTAATAGCACTCCCACCACTGGTTTGGCAACCAAAAATGTCTCCAGGCATTACCAAATGTTCCCTGGGGGTGCAAAATTGCTCCCATTATGAACCACTGATCTAAAGGGATAACAAAATACATTACAATGTGTTGGCCATTTGAACTCATGAGACCCAGAGAAGTTGATATTTTCATTTAGGTGTCAGTTGCTTTGGGTGAGGAGGAGGGAGAATGTGAGGTTATGGAGCTCCCAATTTAAATCTAAATTAGAATTCAGACAGATGTAGCATGTTTGGTAAACCAGTGGGCTGTCTTGTCAGAGGTCTATGTGTAACAGGGTCAAGGAGGCAACTCAAATCAGATTCAATCTGAAGGAAGAAGGTGGCAATTTGGAAGAATTTATGAAAGATCTCTTTTATTGAAAATTAAATAAAGGTTCAGTAGTCTTAATTACTGGCATTTTTGAAAAGACAGAGCACAAAAGGAAGAAAAGCACTTTCAAAACTCTTCTTAGACATAGGCCTTCTAGTAGCTCTGGCATAATGAGGGCTCCAGTGGTTTTCCATAAGAAAGGCTGCAGGACCAGACAGAATAGAGGCAGCAAAAGGAATAATGGACATAAATACATGTGAAACATATGACAGCCTTAGAAATATTTAAAGGATAGATTGCCAAGAATTGGAATATTTAGTTATGTAGGGTCAAGAATCAGTATAAGTAATATTCCTATATTCTTTGTGCCTTTATTTAATATCACAAGTTGGTGAAGACTAAAGAAATACAGGACACTGGCAAATATTGATCAGTAAAAAGTTGTTTAATGAAGTGATTAAACACATCTGGATGGATCTCCAGATGATGAGCTTCAGAACACATCAATATGAATGCTTGGGAGTTAGGAAACCCTGCTTCCATTTCCCTATTTGACCTTGTAAAAGTAATTTCCCTTCACTTGGCCTCAGTTTCCTCATATTTGAAGTAGGGAGGTTGGACTTGACTGTCTTTCAGATTCCTTCTAGCCCTGACATTCTAAGCACCAACGATTATACACACAGGTTTTGTTCAGTAAAAATATACATTTCTCTTTTAGAACTTTCTCTGTAAACCAGAGATGCTGAAGCAGAGAGGCATAGTCAGATCTTTAGGCCCCCTCTAGTCCCGATCCACAGCCCTGAAGTAGATGGATTTCTATAACTTACCCTTCTTTCTCTCTAATCTGCTTTTAAAGGCAAAATAACTCTATGCTTCCCATTTTACATCTTAGGTCTATTGAGTATCATCCTGTTGATGCTTAATGACTATATGATCTTTTATATGGTTAAAAAAGGTTTTCAAACTACTTTCTAAATTCTCTCTTTTTATCAGGCCACATACTTCAATATTTAGTCTCCCTAAAGATCTATTTCCCATCATTTTAAGACATACTTATTTTCTTCTGAATGCTTTCCAGTACTGGACTGTGACTGAAAATTGGGGATTTAAGTCCTGGCTCTTCTGCTATAACTTTCTGTGTTACTGTGGGCATACTGTTTAAAAATTTTTTGGTGATATGACGCTAATTCCTTCACTTTCTATGGACTGGAAGGAAGCTTCCATATCTGAAAGACTCAGATTAGTCAGAATTGTCTAAATAATGACTTTGAAAGCAGCAGAGACTCAGAAAATACGTCATTCCCAAGAACTGAACATAAAATACAAGCAATACAGTCAATCTGAAATGTAAAAATAAATTAAGGTATATCCACATAATGGAATATTATCCAAAACTAAACACTAGATACAAAAGGCTACTTATTGAATGGAGAGAGCAGCATGGAAGCATATACACTCTGTTCAGTTCCGTTGCTCAGTCATGTCCGACTCTTTGTGACACCATGGACAGCAGCACGCCAGGCTTCCCTGTCCATCACCAACTCCCAGAGCTTGCTCAAACTCATGTCCATTGAGTCGGTGATGCCATCCAACCATCTCATCCTCTGTCATTCCCTTCTCCTGCCCCCAATCTCTCCCAGCACCAGGGTATTTTCCAATGAGTCAGTTCTTTATATTAGGTGGCCAAAGTATTGGAGTTTCAGCATCAGCATCAGTCCTTCCAATGAACATTCAGGACTGATTTCCTTTTAGATTTACCGGTTTTATCTCCTTGAAGCCCAAGGGACTCTCAAGAATCTTCTCCAACGTCACAGTTCAAAAGCATCCATTCTTCAACACTCAGTTTTCTTTATAGTCCAACTCTCACATCCATATATGGCTACTGGAAAAAGCATAGCTTTGCCTAGTAAGACCTTTGTCGGCAATGATGTCTCTGCTTTTTAATATGCTGTCTGTGTTGTCATAGCTTTTCTTCCAAGGAGTAAGTGACTTTTAATTTCATGGCTGTAGTCACCGTCTGCATTGATTTTGGAGCCCAAGAAAATAAAGTCTGTCACGTTTCCATTGTTTCCCTATCTATTTGCAATGAAGTGATAAAACCAGATACCATGATCTTAGATTTCTGAATGTTGAGTTTTAAGCCGACGTTTTCACTCTCTTCCTTCAATTTCATCAAGAGGTTCTTTAGTTCCTGTTCACTTTCTGCCATAAAGGTGGTGTCATCTATGTATCTGAGGTTATTGATATTTCTCCTGGCAATCTTGATTGCAGCTTGTGTTTCATCTAGGCCAGCATTCCATATGATGTAGTCTGCATATAAGTTAAATAATCAGGGTGACAATATACAGCCTTGACATACACTTTTCCCAATTTGGAACCAGTCTGTTGCTCCACGTTCAGTTCTAAGTGTTGCTTCTTGACCTGCATACAGATTTCTCAGGAGACAGGTAAGGTGGTCTGATATTCTCTTCTCTTTAAGAATTTTACACGGTTTGTTGTGACCTACACAGTCAAAGGCTTTGGCCTAATCAATAAAGAAGAAGGAGACGATTGTCTAAAGGGATTGTTACTTAAAAACACTAGGCAAGGGAAATCAATTGGAAGCCTTATTAATAATAAGGAAGTGTTCTCCCTATTGGGCTTGAGATACCCTTCTCCTTACCAAATACAAAAACTCATTCTCCACACAATTAACATCTAGACACTGTGGGTACCAGCAGAGGTCTTCTCATCACAAAAAGTGTCAAACTAGGAAGTGTTCTCCCTCCCTGCAGGTCCTGACATTCCCCTTCCCCCCATATAGAGACACAACAAGACTAGGTGCAAGGGCACAGAGTATAATGGCATCAAAAGTAACATCAACCAGGGAAACACTCTTTTTCTCTATCAGACATCACTCTCTCAGAGATACTGGTGCTGCTTGTGGAACGAGTCATCTGCAAGGGACACCACACCAAAAAATGACCCTAATTCAGAAAAATATCTCTATTCCCAAGCTACTGGGAAGCAACAACAATAACTGTCCAGCCTGGAAAAAAATGTTTTGTTTTCAAAGGAAGAAGGATCCTTTCCCCCATCTACAAGCACAATTTTGTGGAAGCTCCTTGCACCTCATCAAGCAACATCAGTAGGAATCAATGTGAGACCTACAAATATGATATTAAGCAAGCAGACCAAGGTTCAGATGATGAACTACTTATTGCTAAATTCAGACTTAAATTGAAGAAGGCAGGGAAAACCACTACACCTTTCAGGTATGACCTAAATCAAATCCCTTACAGTTATGCAGTGGAAGTGACAAATAGATTCAAGGGATTAGATCTGATAGACACAGTGCCTGAAGAACTATGGATGGAGGTCTGTGACACTGTACAGGAAACAGGTATCAAGACCATCCCTAAGAAAAATAAACGCAAAAAGGGGAAATGGTTGTCTGAGGAGACCTTTCAAATAGCTGTGAAAAGAAGAGAAGCAAAAGGCAAAGAAGAAAAGGAAGGTTATACTTATTTGAATGCAGAGTTTCAAAGAATAGCAAGGAGAGAAAAGAAAGCCTTCCTCCATGATCAATGCAAAGAAACAGAAGAAAACAGTAGAATGGGAAACAATAGAGATCTCTTCAAGAAAATTAGAGATACCAAGGGAAGATTTCATGCAAAGATGGGCACAACAAAGGAGAGAAACGTTATGGACCTAACAGAAGTGGAGAATATTAAGAAGAGGTGGCAAGAATACACAGAAGAACTATACAAAAAAGATCTTCGTGGCCCAGATAACCACAACGGTGTGATCACTCTCCTAGAGCCAGACATCCTGGAGTGCAAAGTCAAGTGGGCCTTAGGAAGCATCACTAGGAACAAAGCTAGTAGAGGTGATGGAATTCCAGTTGAGCTATTTCAAATCCTAAAAGATGATACTGTGAAAGTGCTGCACTCAATATGCCAACAACTTTGGAAAACTCAGCAGTGGCCACAAGACTGGAAAAGGTCAGCTTTCATTCCAATCCCAAAGAAAGGCAATGCCAAAGAATGTCCAAACTACCACACAATTGCACTCATCTCAGACACTAGTAAAGTAAAACTCAAAATTCTACAAGCAAGGCTTCAACAGTATATGAACCAAGAATTTCCAGAAGTTCAAGCTGGATTTAGAAGAGGCAGAGGAACCAGTGATCATCAAATTGCCAACATCTGTTGCATCATAGAAAAAGCAAGAGAATTCCAGAAAAACACCTACTTCTGCCTCACTTACTACACTAAAGCCATTGACTGTGTGGATTACAACAAACTATGGAAAATTCTTCAAGAGATGGGAATACCAAACCACCTGACCTGTCACCTGAGAAATCTCTATGCAGCTCAGGAAGCAACAGTTAGAACTGGACATGGAACAACAGACTGGCTCTAAATAGGGAAAGGAGTAGGTCAAGGCTGTATATTGTCACCCTGCTTATTTAACTTATATGTTGTGTACCTCATGAAAAATGCTGGGCTGGATGAAGGACAAGCTGGAATCAAGATTACCGGCAGAAATATCAGTAACGTCAGATATGCAGATGACACCACCCTTATGGCAGAAAGCAAAGAAGAACTAAGATCCTCTTGATAAAAGTGAAAGAGGAGAGTGAAAAATTTGGCTTAAAACTCAACATTCAGAAAACTAAGATCATGGCATCCGGTCCCATCACTTCATGGCAAATAGATGGGGAAATAGTGGAAACAGTGACAGACTTTATTTCTTTGGGTTCCAAAATCACTACAGACAGTGAATGCACCCATGAAGTTAAAAGAAGCTTGCTCCTTGAGAGAAAAGTTATGACCACCCTAGACAGCATATTAAAAAGCAGAGACATCACTTTGCCAACAAAGGTCTGTCTAGTCAAAGCTATGGTTTTTCCAGTAGTCATGTATGGATGTGAGAGCTTGACTATAAAGAAAGCTGAGCACTAAAGAATTGATGCTTTTGAATTGTGGTGTTACAGAAGACTCTTGAGAGTCCCTGGACTACAAGGAGATCCAACCAGTCCATCCTAAAGGAAATCAGTCCTGAATGTTCATTGGAACGACTGATGCTGAAACTCCAATACTTTAGCTACCTGATGTGAAGAACTGACTCATTGGAAAAAAAAACCCTGATGCTGTAAAAGATTGAAGGCAGGAGAAGGGGCCAACAGAGGATGAGATGGTTGGATGGCATTACCGACTCGATGGACATGAGTTAGAGTAAACTCCAGGAGTTGGTGATGGACAGGAAGGCCTGGCATGCTGCAGTCCATGGAGTCACAAAGAGTCAGACACAACTGAGTGACTGAACTGAACTGATGCAGACCAAAAAACTATCATGAAGCTTCAGAAACTTTAGGATGTCATTGGAACACATCCCACAAATGTAGGTTCAGGACCTGTGTGCTATACTTGAACAGGGTGGCTACTTGATAAAATGGAAGATTAACATAAGACTCAGGCTTCTCTGGTAGCTCAGCTGGTAAAGAATCCACCTCTAATGTCAGCGTCTTGGGTTCGATCCCTGGGTTGGGAAGATCCCCTGGTGAAGGAAACGGCTACACACTCCAGTATTCTGGCCTGGAGAATTCCATGAACTCTATAGCCCATGGGATCGCAGAGTCGGACACAACTGAGAGACTTTCACTTTCTCCTAGTATAATCAAATTGTCCAGGATATAATAAAAAATCATGCATTATAACAAAAAGCTGAAAAATTATAACTTGAATGCCAAGAGGCTCTTAATTGACACCAGCTTATTTGAGAGGATTAGATATTGGAATGACTTGACAGGAATTTCAGCTCAGGCATCATATATGTTTAAATAAGAAATTACAAATTCTCATGAAACATGTTCAAAAATAGAAAATACCAACAAAAAACTAGAAGTTAAAATATGATCATTTGGAAATTATAGAGCTAAAATATGCAATAATTTCAATTTTTTAAATAGTCACTTGATAAGCTCAGTAATGTAGTAGATATAGGAAGGAACAGAATCAATGAATTTGAGGAAAATACAATATAATATATTCAATCTGAACCACAGAGAAAAAAACAGATTAATAAAATAGTGAATAACCATAACGACCTGTAGGGCAATAATGAACGATACAGCATTCATATGATCAGAGTCTAAGAAGGCAAGGAGGAACAGTGAGGTTCAAGGTGCTGAAAATTTCCCAAATTTAGTAAAATACAGAGGACTAAAGACTGGGCTTCCCATGTGGCTTATTGGTAAAGAATCCACCTGACAATGCAAGAGAGGTGGGCGTGATCCCTGGATCAGGAAGATGCCCTGGGGAAGGAAATAGCAACCCACTCCAGTATTTTTGCCTGACAAATCCCATGGACAGAGGAGCCTGGTGGGTTACAGTCCATAGGATCATAAAGAGTCAGACACGACTAGCAACTGAGCATGCACAAACTTTGAAGATACTAAACAAACTCAAAATAGGACTAACTCAAATAAATACATGTCCAGACATATAATAATTAAACCTCTGAAAAATAAAGGCAAATTAAAAGTATTCAAAGCAACGAAGGACAAAATACAAAATACCTATTGAAGAACATCAATTTGAATATCAGTAGCTTTCTCAGAAACCAGGGAAGTCAGAAGCAAATAACACAAAATTTTCAAGTACTAAAAGAAAAGAATTAACAACTGTGAATTCACTATACTGGAAATCTATCTTTCAGGAATGAAGAAAACATTTTAAAAAAAAATCATTAAATTATGGAGAACTAAAAGAATGTGACTCTAGCTTATCTATCCCTAAAAAAGTCTAAAAGAATTTTTTTACACAAAAATGGAACTTATAAAAGAAGGGATCTTGGATGAAAAAAATGGAACAAAGAGCAATGGAAAAAGGAAAGACATAGAGAAATACAATAGACTATTCTTCCCCTCATGAGTTTCCTAAATCATTTGTCATAATTGAAACAAAAGTATAATGCCATCTTATGCTTAAAGATATTTTAAATGGGTACAATCAAGATGTCAGAGTAAGAGGCCAAGACTTAATTAATCACTGGCTTCTGGATGATATCAATGCTGCTGGTCTGTGAGTCACATTTTGAGTAGCAAGGATATAGTCTCCACTTATTATGTGCTATTGCACTGGTGACTATCAAATTTTGCCTTTCCACAGCAAAGGAAACTATAGGCAAGGTGAAAAGACAGCCCTCAGATTGGAAGAAAATAATAGCAAATGAAGCAACAAACAAAGGATTAATCTCAAAAATATACAAGCAACTCCTCAGCTCAATTCCAGAAAAATTAATGACCCAATCAAAAAATGGGCCAAAGAACTAAACAGACATTTCTCCAAAGAAGACATACAGATGGCTAACAAACACATGAAAAGATGCTCAACATCACTCATTATCAGAGAAGTACAAATCAAAACCACAATGAGGTACCATTACACACCAGTCAGGATGGCTGCTATTCAAAAGTCTACAAGCAATAAGTGCTGGAGAGGGTGTGGAGAAAAGGGAACCCTCTTACACTGTTGGTGGGAATGCAAACTAGTACAGCCGCTATGGAGAACACTGTGGAGATTTCTTAAAAAACTGGAAATAGAACTGCCATATGACCCAGCAATCCCACTTCTGGGCATACACACTGAGGAAACCAGATCTGAAAGAGACACGTGCACCCCAGTGTTCATTGCAGCACTGTTTATAATAGCCAGGACATGGAAGCAACCTAGATGCCCATCAGGAGACGAATGGATAAGGAAGCAGTGGTACATATACAGCATGGAATATTACTCAGCCATTAAAAAGAATTCATTTGAATCAGTTCTAATGAGATGGATGAAACTGGAGCCCATTATACAGAGTGAAGTAAGCCAGAAAGATATAAGACCAATACAGTATACTAACGCATATATATGGAATTTAGAAAGATGGTAATGATAACCCTATATGCAAAATAGAAAAAGAGACACAGATGTACAGAACAGACTTTTGGACTCTGTGGGAGAAGGCGAGGGTGGGATGTTTTGAGAGAACAGCATCGAAACATGTATATTATCAAGGGTGAAACAGATCACCAGCCCAGGTTGGATGCATGAGACAAGTGCTTGGGCCTGGTGCACTGGGAAGACCCAGAGGGATCGGGTAGAGTGGGAGGTGGGAGGGGGGATCAGCACGGGGAATACATGTAAAACCATTGCTGATTCATGTCAATGTATAGCAAAACCCACTACAATATTTTAAAGTAATTAGCCTCCAACTAATAAAAATAAATGAAAAATAAAATAAAATGACAGTAATATAATGTATACATATTGATTACTGTACAATCAATAATATTGTAACCATCTGTGTGGTAATTGATCTTATATCAGTGGTCATTTTACAACCTATGAAAATATAAAACATGATGTTGTACACTTGAGGCAAATAAAACAGTATATGCTAATTGCAGTTCAATAAAAGTAACACCAATATATATTAACATAACATGGATATATATTTACACACACACATGTGGAACAATTTTCACTGGTAACTGGCAGAAGTACCCCTGTACAACCAAGGTAGTAGGAAAGTCAAACACAAAATAGGGTTGAAAAAGAAGAAAACCATTTAGGATTGGACCACTGCTCCTGGGAGGAGATTCAGAGGAAAAGGGAGATTATAAAGGCGGACACCTGCTGTGAGGAGTAAGCACGTTGAAAAACAAACTGGGTGTTCCAGGGTGGGAGAATGTTTCCCTCGGTCAGTTGAAGAACCACTCAGATAGACAGACTTGAGAAGCCTGGACTCCACTTGTGAGGAGCACAAGAGTACTGACTTCCTCCCAAGCAGGGAAGAAAGAGGGTATGCCCTAGAAGTTGCCAGATTTCCTGCAATTGCTTCACTGCACTCCAAGACTGAGTCAAGCAAACACTTCAGTCATGCTCACTCCAGCTAACAGTGTAGCACTAGATCTAGGGAAGCCAAGACCTGGGAAAAAACTGACCTTGGGATGCTGAGGTGATCTGGTTCCAGGGCAGAGCTCAGGTGAGACAGCAATGGTCATTGTTGGTGTTTACTCAAGCAGCACCCCAGAAGAAGCCAGACTTCTGACAGCAGTGCAGCTGCCAGATTTCCTGTGACCACCTAACTGTGCACACCAGCCCACATGAAGAAAATGCTCAGAAACTACTCACCTAATGCCACAGCTCAGTACTAGGTGTGAGATAGTCATGACTTGGAGAAAGAAGGGATCATAGGCTGCATATCAGTGAAGCTGCATACACAAGCAGAGCATGAGACTTCTGAATGCACATGACACCTACTTGTTTAAGCACTCCCTTCCTTTGGGGCAAATGTCCCAGTGAAAGGAAAAGGAAAAGTACATTTAAAGAGAATAGTGCCAGCTCAAGGTTAACCTTCCAGGCTTCTGTTCCAGCAGTGGACTTTATGTGAAACCCTAACCTTGGCAGGGTGGTGACTATCACTAAGCAGAGAGGAAGTTCTGCCTCACACACTGTGCAATATCTAGCTCCTCCATCTCCAACCCCAACTTGTACCAAGCTAATAACTGCCAGTAAACACTGAGAAAAAAATGTGATTGGTGTCCACATCAAATCCAGTCCTCCTACCAAAGGCATTAGGCAGATAGTCCAACATGAGAATACCACTTCAAGAACAAAAAAGGTAACTTTCACCCAAATTCATAGAAACAGAAAAAAGTTAATCAAAATGAAAAGGAAGAATAACAACTCAATTGAAAGAGCAAGAGAAAACTGCCCAAATATAAATAATGTGACAAAAGGAAACAATGTAGCAGATAAAATATTCAAAACATTGGTAATAAAAATGAAAATTGGATTAGGGAAAAGAATTGATCTAAATACCAGTCATTCTAGCAAGGAACTAGAAAAAATATATTTTTAAGAAATCCAACCATAAACAGATACTTTATTACCTTAAATTAAAAAAAAAAAAAACTAGGAGGAATAGTAATCTGGAATATAGAATAAAGGAAATCAATCAGAGCAACAGAAATAATAACAAAAAATGAAAGCAATCTGTAAGATCTCTGGGATAACATTAAGTATGCCAACATTCACAGTATAGGGGTTCTAGAAGGAGAATAGAAAGGGGGGGGGGAATAAAAAATGCGTTTAACAAAAATATAGCTGAAAAGTTCCTGAACTTAAAGAAGGAAACAGATATTCAGGTACAAGAAGCACAGAAGGACCCAAATAAGATGACCTCAAACAACCCACATCAAGACATATCATGATTAAAATGGCAAAATGTAAAGATGAAGATAGAATTATAAAAGCAACAAGAGAAAAACAAAAGCAATATAAAGGAATCCCCAAAATATTATCAATTGATTTCTCTGGAGAAACTTTGCAGGCCATAAGGGAATGGCCATGATATGTTTAAAATGCAGAAAGGGAACAACTTTGCAACCTAGGATAATCTACCTAATGAGATCACCATTTAGAATAAAAAAGACAAGCACAAACTAAAAGAATTCAGCAATAGTAAACCTACCCTAAAAGAATGATAAAAACCATCTGAGATCTCAGTAGACACAGAAAAGCATTTGACAAAATTCATTCATAAAGAAAAAGCTCATCAAAGTGTGTATAGAGGGAAAATACCTCAAAATAATAATAACCATTTATGACAAACCAACAGCCAACATCAACATTGAAAAGCTGAAAGCCTTCCTGATAAAATGGGGAACAAGACAAGAATGTCCACTCTTGCTTGTTCTATTTAGCACAGTATTAGGAAGTGAAGTGAAGTTAAAGTCACTCAGTCATGTGACCCCATGGACTGTAACCCACCAGGTTTCTCTGTCCATGGGGTTCTCCAGGCAAGAATACTAGAGTGGGTTACCATTTCCTTCTCCAGGGAATCTTCCCAACAGAGGAATCAAACCTGAGTCTCCTCCATTTCAGGCAGATTCTCTACTGGCTGAGCTATGAGGGAAGCCCTCAGTATTAAGAATCCTAACCATATCAATCAGACAAGAAAAAGAAAGAAATTTTATACAAATAAGAAGGCAAAAGGTAAAACTGCCACTATCTGGAGATGACATAATTCTTTATAAAGAAAATCCTAAAGTCTTCATCCCAAAACTATTAAAACCAAGTAAAGAATTCAGAAAGATTCCAGTATATAAGATTAATATACATAAATATCTTCTGTTTCTATATACTAATAAGGAGATATCAGAAAGAAAAAAAAATGTAATCCCATTTAAAATTGCATTAAAAATAATTAAAAATCTATGAACAAAGTTAACCAAGGACTCTGAAAACTATAAAACATTGATGAAGGAAATTACAGATGATACAAAGAAATGGAAAGATATCCCATGCTCTTGGACTGGCAGAATTAATATTGCTACAATGGCCATATTACCCCTCCCCCAAAATCCACAATTTTAATGTAATCCCTATCCAAATACCCATGACATTTTCCACAGAACAAGAACAAATAATCTTAAAATACATATGGAAACACAAAAGGTCCCAAATTGCCAAACAATCTTGAGAAAAAGGAACAAAGCTGGAAGTATAATACTTTCTATACTACAAATCCAGGGTAATCAAAACATTATGGTACCAGCAAAAACACACACATATATCAGTGGAACAGAATAGAGAGCTCAAAAATAAACACACACCTACAGTCAATTAATCTTTGACAAAAGAGATGAGAATGTACAATGAAGAACAGACAGTCTCTTCAACAAGTGGTTCTAGGATAACTGGACAACTACATGTAAAACAATGATTAGAACATTTCCTCAAAGGATATACAAAAATAAACTCAAAATGGATTAAAGACCTAAAGTAAGACCTGAAACCATGAAACTTCTAGAAGAGAACAATAGACAGAACACTCTTTGATATAAACCACAGCAATATTTTCTTGGGTCTTTCTCCTAAGGCAGAAGAAACAAAAACAAAAATAAATAAGCAGGACTTAAATTTAGGAACTTCTGTATATCAATGGAAACCATAATCAAAATGAAAAGACAACCTATAGTATGGAAGAAGATATTTACAAATGTTGTGACTGACAATAAGTTAATATCCAAATATATATAAAATCTCATAAAACTTAATATCCAATAACAAAACAACTCAATAAAAAATATGCAAAGTTCCTAAATATTTTTCCAAAGAAGACATAGAGAGGGATAACAGACACATGGAAATATGTTCAACACTGCTAATTGTTAGAGAAATTCAAATCAAAACAACAAAGTATCACCTCACACCTGTTAGGATGGTTGTCATCAAAAAGTCTACAAATAAAAGATGAAGAGAATGTGGAGAAAAGGGAACCCTTATATATTGTTGGTGGGGACTTAAATTGATGCAGTCACTATGGAAAACAGTACAGAGGTTTCTAAATTTTGTTTTTAAATAGAACTACCATATGATCCATAAATTTCACTTCTGTGTATATATTTGGAAAATAGAGAAACATTAATTTGAAAAGATATAAAAAGCAAATGAGTGAAGTCACTCAGTCGTGTCTGACTCTTTGCGACCCCATGAACTGTAACCCACCAGGCTCCTCCATCCATGGGATTCTCCAGGCAAGAATACTGGAGTGGGTTGCCATTTCCTTCTCCAGGGGATCTCCCCCCCCCCACCAGGGATCAAACCCAGGTCTCCCATATTGCAGGCAGATGCTTTAACCTCTGAGCCACCAGGGAAGATACATGCACCAAAATACTCACAGAAACACTGTTTACAGTAGCCAAGACAACGGCAACAACTTGTGTCCATCAACAAATGAATGGATAGAAAAAATGTGGTATATATTTACAATGGAATATTACTCAGTTATGGGCTTCCCTGGTGGCTCAGTTGACAAAGAATTTGCCTGCAACGCAGGAGGCCTGGATTTGATTCCTGGACCTAGAAGATGCCCTGGAGAAGGAAATGACAACCCACTCCAGTATTCTTGCCTGGGAAATCCCACAGACAGAGGAGCTTGGTGGGCTATATAGTTAATAGGGTCTCAATGAACTGGACATTACTTAGTGACTAAACCACCATCACCACCATTACTCAGCCATAAAGAGATTTAAATTTTGCCATTTGCAGCAATATGGATGGACCTAGAGAATATCATGCATAGTGAAATATGCCAAAGACAAATGTTGTATATCATTTATATGTAGAATACAAAAATAATATAAATGATCTGCATATAGGGTTATCGTTATCACCTTTCTAAATTCCATATACATGTGTCAGTATGCTGTAATGTTCTAACCCTATATGCAGAACAGAAAAAGAGACACAGAAATACAGAACAGACTTTTGAACTTTGTGGGAGAATGTGAGGGTGGGATATTTCAAAAGAACAGCATGTATACTATCTATGGTGAAACAGATCACCAGCCCAGGTGGGATGCACGAGACAAGTGCTCCGGCCTGGTGCACTGGGAAGACCCAGAGGAATCGGGTGGAGAGGGAGGTGGGAGGGGGGATCGGGATTGGGAATACATGTAAATCCATGGCTGAATCATATCAGTGTATGACAAAACCCACTGGAAAAAAAAAATAATAATAATTTTAAAAAAAAAAAGAAAAAAAAATAATATAAATGAATGTACATTGAAAACCGAAATAGACTCACAGATATACAAAACAATCTTGTGTGGGGGGAGCAGAATTCAGGGAATGGGATTAGAGATACAAACTCTATGCAAAAAAATTGATAAGGAAAAAGATATATTTTATAGTACAGGGAATTTTAATCATTTTCTTGTAATAACTTATGCAGTATTAAAAAGTTGGCTTAAAGGTCAACATTCAGAAAACTAAGATCATGGCATCTGGTCCTATCACTTCATGGCAAATAGATGGGGAAACAGTGGAAACAGTGGCTGACTTTATTTTGGGGGGCTGCAAAATCACTGCAGATGGTGATTGCAGCCATGAAATGAAAAGACGCTTACTACTTGGAAGGAAAGTTATGACCAACTTAGATAGCATATTAAAAAGCAGAGACATTACTTTGTCAACAAAGATCCGTCTAGTCAAGGCTATGGTTTTTCCAGTAGTCATGTATGGATGTGAGAGTTGGACTATAAATAAAGCTGAGCACTGAAGAATTGATGCTTTTGAACAGTGGTGTTGGAGAAGACTCTTGAGAGTCCCTTGGACTGCAAGGAGATCCAACCAGTCCATCCTAAAGGAGATCAGTCCTGGGTGTTCATTGGAGGGACTGATGTTGAAGATGAAACTCCAAAATTTTGGCCATCTGATGCAAAGAGCTGACTCATTTAAAAAGACCATGATGTTGGGAAAGATTGAGGGCAGGAGGAGAAGGGTACAAAGGAGGATAAACTGGTTTGATGGCATCTCCTACTCAATGGACATGAGTTTGGGTAAACCCCAGGAGTTGGTGATGAACAGGGAGGCTTGGAGTGCTGCGGTTCATGGGGTCGCAAAGAGTCAGACACAATTGAGCGATTGAACTGAACTGAACTGAATCTGCAGAAATACTGAATCACTATGCTGTACACCTGAAATGAGTATAATATTGTAAATCAACTATACTTTAATAAAAATAATAAAAATGTAATTAAAAAGTTAAAATAGGTAGCGTATAGGGACCTAAATGAAAGTAATGTTTCATATTGCACTCAAAGTGGTAACACCTGAACACAAGCAGACTGAAAAGTCGCATATATTTTAATATCTAGGACAACCAGTAAGAAAATTATGCAATGTAAAGCACTCAAAATTATAAGTAAATTCATGTCAAATCTTAAAAAGAGATTGAATTAACCTCCAGGAGAGTAAGAACAGAGGAAAAGAAAACAGAAAAAGGGAAAATTGGCATAATTAAGTCTAAGCACTGATGACTGCCTTATATGTACATCATCTAAATACACCAAGTAAAGACAAAGATTAGTAGCATAGACTTAAAAAAATTATTTAACTATATGCTATTTCAAAGAGGATCACTTCAACAACATAGATATGGCGCACATGTCTAACAGTATAATCCATAAAAAGCAATAGAACTGTATCAAAAATTAAATACCTTCACTCTGTGAAATGCTATGTAGAGAATAAAAATACATACTACAAAAAGAAAAGTTTGCAAACCATATATTTATAAAAGAATGATTATGTTTAGTATATAATGAACTCTAAAAATTCAACATTAAAAAATCTCAAACATTACAACTAGAAATAGAATAAAAGAAAATAAAATATATATTTAAAAATTAAAAAAAGAACAATTGTTTTACTGAAGGAGAGATAAAGATGATAAATAAGAACATGAAAATGGATTCAATATTCTTAGCCATAAAGGAAATTCAAATTAAAACTACAATGCAACATCACTAAACAATTATCAGAATAGCTAATATAAATACTCGTGATACCAATGTTGGCAAGGATGAAGATGAACAGTATAACTCATATATTACAGATGGGAATGTAAAATGCTACAATTCTGGAAAACAGTTTAGCACTTTCTTATAAAATTAAACACAAAGACTCCCAATTAGCAAGTTTCTACTTTTTAATTCTCTGATTTATATTCCTTCTTAAGCAAATCTTTAGAATCTAGATCATAGTTGTCAACTTCAGGGTGATTTATTGTGGCTCTTTAGAATAAAATTACAAGTATATTAAGCTTAAAAAGAAGTGAGAAGGTGAGTTCCTCAGACAAATGGACAACAGTTGCAGAGGACACCTTCGGCTGTCTAGTTTTTTTGAAGTGATGGTGGACAAAGCTAAGGCTACAGTTTGAATAAGTATATATAATCTTGAATTATATACTGAAATAGAAAAATAATTTTAATAGAAAAACTGGAGATTATTTTTGTGTATGGTGTTAGAAAGTGTTCTAGTTTTATTCTTTTACAAGTGGTTGACCAGTTCTCCCAGCATCACTTGTTAAAGAGGTTGTCTTTTTTCCATTGTATATCCTTGCCTCCTTTGTTGAAGATAAGGTGTCCATAGGTTCTTGGGTTTATCTCTGGGCTTTCTATTCTGTTCCATTGATCTATATTCCTGTCTTTGTGCCAGTACCATACTGTCTTGATGACTGTGGCTTTGTAGTATAGTCTGAAGTCAGGCAGGTTGATTCCTCCAGCTCCATTCTTCTTTCTCAAAACTATTGGCTATTCGAGGTTTTTTGTATTTCCATACAAATTGTGAAATTATTTGTTCTAGTTCTGTGACAAATACCGTTAGTAGCTTAATAGGGATTGCATTGAATCTATAGATTGCTATGGGTAGTACAGCCATTTTGACAATATTGATTCTTCCAATCCAAGAACATGGTATGTTTCTCCATCTATTTGTGTCCTCTTTGATTTCTTTCATCAGTGTTTTATAGTTTTCTATGTGTAGGTCTTTTGTTTCTTTAGGTAGATATACCCCTAAGTATTTTATTCTTTTTGTTGCAATGGTGAATGGTATTGTTTCCTTAATTTCTCTTTCTGTTTTCTCATTGTTAGTGTACGGGGATGCAAGGGATTTCTGTGTGTTAATTTTATATCCTGCGACACAAAAATGAACTCAAAATGGATTACAGATCTAAATGTAAGACCAGAAACTATAAAACTCCTAGAGGAGAACATAGGCAAAACACTCTCTGACATAAATCACAGCAGGACCCTCTATGACCCACCTCCCAGAATATTGGAAATAAAAGCAAAAATAAACAAATGGGACCTGATGAAACTTAAAAGCTTTTGCACAACAAAGGAAACTATAAGCAAGGTGAAAAGAAAGCCCTCAGATTGGAAGAAAATAATAGCAAACGAAGCAACAGACGAAGGATTAATCTCAAAATAATACAAGCAACTCCTCAGCTCAATTCCAGAAAAATTAATGACACAATCAAAAAATGGGCCAAAGAACTAAACAGACATTTCTCCAAAGAAGACATACAGATGGCTAACAAACACATGAAAACATGCTCAACATCACTCATTATCAGAGAAGTGCAAATCAAAACCACAATGAGGTACCATTACACACCAGTCAGGATGGCTGCTATTCAAAAGTCTACAAGCAATAAGTGCTGGAGAGGGTGTGGAGAAAAGGGAACCCTCTTACACTGTTGGTGGGAATGCAAACTAGTACAGCCGCTATGGAGAACAGTGTGGAGATTTCTTAAAAAACTGGAAATAGAACTGCCATATGACCCAGCAATCCCACTTCTGGGCATACACACCGAGGAAACCAGATCTGAAAGAGACACGTGCACCCCAGTGTTCATTGCAGCACTGTTTATAATAGCCAGGACATGGAAGCAACCTAGATGCCCATCAGGAGACGAATGGATAAGGAAGCAGTGGTACATATACAGCATGGAATATTACTCAGCCATTAAAAAGAATTCATTTGAACCAGTTCTAATGAGATGGATGAAACTGGAGCCCATTATACAGAGTGAAGTAAGCCAGAAAGATAAAGAACATTACAGCATACTAACACATATATATGGGATTTATAAAGATGGTAACGATAACCCTATATGCAAAACAGAAAAAGAGACACAGATGTACAGAACAGACTTTTGGACTCTGTGGGAGAAGGCGAGGGTGGGATGTTTAGAGAGAACAGCATCGAAACATGTATATTATCAAGGGTGAAACGGATCACCAGCCCAGGTTGGATGCATGAGACAAGTGCTTGGGCCTCGTGCACTGGGAAGACCCAGAGGGATCGGGTAGAGAGGGAGGTGGGAGGGGGGATCAGGACGGGGAATACATGTAAAACCATGGCTGATTCATGTCAATGTATGACAAAACCCACTACAAGGTTTTAAAGTAATTAGCCTCCAACTAATAAAAATAAATGAAGAAAGAAAACATTAAAAAAAACTGGAGAAATAAAACAGTTTCTAATTAAGTTAGTAGCATTGAACCAATGTGAATTCTTTAGTTTTGATCATATCATACTACAGTAATATGAGGTTAACATTAGTAGAAGCTAGGTAAAGTGTGTGTATGTGAACACCCTACTATCTTTTCAATTCTCCTTTAAGTTTAAACTTATTTCAAACAAAATATTTTCCTGCAGCTCAATTCCAGAAAAATAAATGACCCAATGAAAAAATGGGCCAAAGAACTAAACAGACATTTCTCCAAAGAAGACATACAGATGGCTAACAAACACATGAAAACATGCTCAACATCACTCATTATTAGAGAAATGCAAATCAAAACCACAATGAGGTACCATTACACGCCAGTCAGGATGGCTGCTATCCAAAAGTCTACAAGCAATAAATGCTGGAGAGCGTGTGGAGAAAAGGGAACCCTCTTACACTGTTGGTGGGAATGCAAACTAGTACAGCCGCTATGGAAAACACTGTGGAGATTTCTTAAAAAACTGGAAATAGAACTGCCATATGACCCAGCAATCCCACTTCTGGGCATACACACCGAGGAAACCAGATCTGAAAGAGACACGTGCACCCCAGTGTTCATTGCAGCACTGTTTATAATAGCCAGGACATGGAAGCAACCTAGATGCCCATCAGCAGATGAATGGATAAAGAAGCTGTGGTACATATACACCATGGAATATTACTCAGCCATTAAAAAGAATTCATTTGAACCAGTCCTAATGAGATGGATGAAGCTGGAGCCCCTTATACAGAGTGAAGTAAGCCAGAAAGATAAAGAACATTACAGCATACTAGCACATATATATGGAATTTAGAAAGATGGTAATGATAACCCTATATGCAAAACAGAAAAAGAGACACAGAAGTACAGAACAGACTTTTGAACCCTGTGGGAGAATGTGAGGGTGGGATATTTCAAAAGAACAGTATGTATACTATCTATGGTGAAACAGATCACCAGCCCAGGTTGGATGCATGAGACAAGTGCTCCGTCCTGGTGCACTGGGAAGACCCAGAGGAATCGGGTGGAGAGGGAGGTGGGAGCGGGGATCGGGATGGGGAATACGTGTAAATCTATGGCTGATTCATATCAATGTATGACAAAACCCACTGAAATGTTGTGAAGTAATTAGCCTCCAACTAATAAAAAAAATAAAAAAAAAAAAGAAACAGCAAAATAAAATAAAATAAAATAAAATAAAAGTTAACCTAGAGTTCTGATTTCAGCTTTAACATATAAATGGCTTGGAAATATCACTCCAATCTTACTATAAGAGAAAAACTGAATAAACTGAAAATCAATGACTTTTCTTAGACTGACTGCAATCTGAGGTCACATGGTGTTAAGATACAGGTGAATGTAGAAAATTAAAGTCGATATCAGCTTACATAGAATGGTAGCCATTGGAGCCACAAATTGGTAGGAACACTTGATTGTTGATTTTGACAAATTTCTAATGACAGAGTGTGGACTACCATGAGGAAAACTCAGGATGGCTGAAGCCTTGGAGAGTGTGCTCCACACATACATGGATTATACTTCCAATAAACCTACCACATTCTCAAAGTAAAGAACCAAGAAAAATCTGTTTCTGGAAGGGAAGTGTAAATATTTTTAAATACATGCAGAGTATCCTCCATAAAAATGGCCTACTCTTCAGGGGAAAGTTCTTTATCAAGTTTGTATTCTACCTGAAGAAAGGACATTTACCCAAATCCAGGCCCCTATACCTTCCTGTCTCACCTACAAATGGAAGAAAATACTAATAAATACCTTGTAAAATGACATAGAGTCACAAAGAGAATAAGCAATTTTTAGGTCATAGAGCTTCTCTTACTCCATAGCTTACCATCACACCAAAAGTAGTTCTGTATAGTAATAGTGGATTACAGCTGAAGGAACTGTAAGTCACTTCCTCTATTTAAGAAGAAACTCATAGGGAAACCTCAAAACGGTAAGGGATGCCAAAATAAGGACAACAGAGTAAATTGAAATCTCTGATCCCTACAGCTACATCAAACATTAAATACAGTCCACCCCTTCACATAAATATAAAATCTCACAGTAAAGTCCTGTTTCCTTCAGTTTCTATTACCTAACAGGAACTTGAGTTATGATATCACATTGGGCTTATAACAACAAAGGTGCAAGTCATGCTAAATGGCAAGAAACCAATTTTAAAAGATAAAGGACTCATCTGAACCAAAGTCAAGTATAATGGAAGAGTTTAGAATGAGCAGACAAGAAACTTATAATTACTATATTTGGGACTCTAATGAAAAATATGGTTAACATGGAACTATAGATGAGTAATATAAGCTGCTGCTGCTGCTGCTGCTAAGTCACTTCAGTCATGTCTGACTCTGTGTGACCCCATAGATGGCAGTCCACAGACTCCCCCGTCCCTGGGATTCTCCAGGCAAGAACACTGGAGTGGGTTGCCATTTCCTTCTCCAATGCATGAAAGTGAAAAGTGAAAGTGAAGTCGCTTAGTTGTGTCCAACTCTTAGCGACCCCATGGACTGCAGCCTACCAGGCTCCTCCATCCATGGGATTTTCCAGGCAAGAGTACTGGAGTGGGGTGCCATTGCCTTCTCTGAAGTAATATAAGCAGAGATATGAAAATCTCAAGAAAGTAATCCAAAGCTAACATAAATGAAGAATTCCTTTAATGAGCTCATCAGTAGATTGGACAGAGTTTAAGCAAGAATCAGGAACCTTAAGGATATGTCAATAGAAACTTCCCAAACTGAAATGCAAGGTAAAAAGTAATTTTTAAAAAACTAAATATTCAAGAACTGTGGGATAATTTCAAAGGTGTAACATAAATACAAATGGAATACCAGAAATAGAAGAACAAAAGAAGATGCATGGGAAATGTTTGAAGTAGTCATGATGGAAGATTTACTCAAAATTAATTAATGATACTAAACCACAGATTTAGGAACCTTAGAGAACATCAAGCAGAAAGCATATCACAAATATAAATCCAAGCATGCATAATAAATTGAGAAAACAAAAGACAGAAAAACTTACAAGAAGCTAGGAAGGTGAGGGAAAAACTTTACCTATAGAAGAATAAGCAAACACTTGATTTGTCAAAACCAGGCAAGCAAGAAGAGAGTGAAGTGAAATATTTATAGTGATGAAACTGGAGCCCATTATAGAGAGTGAAGTAAGCCAGAAAGATAAAGAACATTACAGCATACTAACACATATATATGGAATTTAGAAAGATGGTAACGACAACCCTATATGCAAAACAGAAAAAGAGATACAGAAGTACAGAACAGACTTTTGAACTCTGTGGGAGAAGGTGAGGGTGGCATGTTGCGAAAGAACAGCATGTATATTATCTATGGTGAAACAGGTCACCAGCCCAGGTGGGATGCATGAGACAAGTGCTCGGGCCTGGTGCACTGGGAAGACCCAGAGGAATCGGGTGGAGAGGGAGGTGGGAGGGGGGATCGGGATGGGGAATACTTGTAAATCTATTGCTGATTCATGTCAATGGATGACAAAACCCACTGAAAAAATAAATAAATAAAAAAAAAGAAAAAGAAAAAAAAAGAAAGTAAAACAAAATGAAATAACATAAGACCTCAGCAATCTAGAATTCTATAGCCAGCAAAATTATCTTTCAAAAGTGCAAGACAAATAGAGATATTCTCAGCAAACAAAAACTAAGGGAATTAGATTTATGGACATGGGTAGAGGGGAGGAGAGGGTGGGATGTATGGAAAGAGTAACATGGAAACTTACATTATCATATGTAAAACAGGTAGCCAACAGGAATTTGCAGTATGGCTCAGGAAACTCAAACAGGGGCTATGGATCAACCTAGAGGTGGGGCATGGGGGAGGGAGATGGGAGGGAGGTGCCAAAGGGAGGAGACATATGTATACCTATGGCTGATTCATGTTGAGGTTTGACAGAAAGCAGCAAAATTCTGTAAAGCAATTATCTTTCAATAAAACATAAATTAATTTAAAAATCTTACATAAATGAGGAAGAACAGCAGAAGATGAATAAATGCAAAATAATACATTTGATTCCTCTTGTTTTTAACTGACATAATAGTTAATAGTTTGTTCAAATCATAATCTTAACACTGTGCTGATTGATTGGAGCATATGAATAAGTTAAATGAATGACATTAATGTTAAAAGGGAGGGGAAGGAGGACTTTGAAATACTATGCTATAACTACACTACTCATAAACTGTTATAATGTTATCTGAAAGTGGGTTTAGATTAGTTGGAATTATACATCATTACAAACTCGAGGTAAAACACCAACATTTTAAGGTATATAATATGTGATAAGGAGAAAGAACATGAAATTTATAAAATGTTCAACTAAATCTATAGAAAGGATTCCATCATATTAAAAGGTTTCTGCTCAGCACAGGAAGACATCAACAAATGAAAGGCAACCTTAAAAATGGGAGAAAATATTTGAACATTTTATATCTGATAAGAGGTTAATATCCAAAACATGTAAATAACTTACACAACTCAGTAGCAAAAAAAAAAAAAATTTAAAATAAGCAGGGGATTTGAATAGATATTTTTCCAAAGACACATAGATTGCCAAGAGTAAATGAAAAGGTGCTCAACATCACCACTCATGATGGAAATGCAAATGAAAACCACAATGATATCTCACTTTGGTGGTGAAATTGTGGTGAAAAGGAAACCCCTGTGCAGTGTTGGTGGGAGTGTAAGTTGTACAGCCACTATGGAAAATATAATGGGAGGCCCTCAAAAAATTAAAAATAGAACCCTTTATGATCCAGCAGTTCCATTTGATTCTTTATTTGAAGGAAAAAAAAAACACTAATTCAAAAAGACATGTGAACTCACATGTTACGGTATGTTATTTGCATCGCCAGACATGAAAGTAACATAGTTGTCCATTAGTTGGATGAATGGATAAAAAAATGTTTTATATATAAAATGGAATATTATTCTGTCTTAAAAAAGAGATCACGTCATTTGTGACAACATGGATGGATCTTGAGGGCATAATACTAAGTGATATGTCAGGCAAAGAAAAATATTGTATATCCTTATTTATATGTGGAATCTAAAATAATCAGGCTCACAGATACAGAGAACTGATTGGTGGTTGCCAGAGGTGGAGATGGCAATTTGTTGAAATGAGTGAAGGTGGTCTAAAGATATAAACTTCCAATTATAATAAAAAATATACTAGCATTTCTATTCATTAACAATAAATTTTCTGGAAAAGAAATTGATCCCATTTACAATAGTATCAAAATATTAAAATATTTAAGAATATGTTTAACCAAGAAGGTGAAATCTCTCTACTCTAAAAACTACATGACACTAATGAAAGAATTAAAGGAAGACACAAATAAACACAAAGGTATCTCGCTTTCATGGATTGGAATAATTAATTTTATTAAAATAGCAATACTAGCAAAAATAATTTATAGATTCATTGCAATATCTATTAAGATTCCAAGGGTATTTTTAGCATAAATATGAAAAAACACTCCTAAAATTTATATGTAACCACAAAAGATCCTGAATATACAAATAAATACTGAAGAGAACAAAGCATAAGAAATCAGTTACTGGTTTCAAACTATACTATAAAGCTTTAGTAATTAAAAGAGTGCAGTAGCAAAAATCAAAGAAAGAAACAGACATATAGACCAACAGAACTGAATTTAAAGCCAAGAAATAAACCTAAGAATATCCCACCAACTACTATTTAACAATGGAGTCAAGAATACTCATGAACAAAAATGAATCTCTTTAATCAATGGTGGTGCTGAGTTTAAACACAAAGACATAGATAGGTTAAAAGTGAAGTGATGGGTAGCATAACTGAAAATGGTGGAATAAGTTACTCCAAAAATCAGTTACTCAATTGCAGCAACCATTAATCTAGTGAAAATTACCAGAATTTTTGGAATTATTTAGAATTAAATAATGATCTTAGAGCAAATCGCTTACTGAAGGAAGAAACCACTGCAATATGGGAAGAGAGGACTCTGGCATTTTCTCTCACCCACCTACAATCACCCATTCCCCAGTTTGGTGGCATCTCCCATTCCTGGTATGGTTTGCTCATGCCAGAGGGGTAAAATGGACTTTGTTCATTTTACAAAAAAAAAAAAAAAAAAAAAAAAAACTGTGTAAGTACATTTTTACCTATCTGATAGTTCCCTGAGAGACCAGAAAAAAGGCTGGATTTTAATTGACTCTCCACAAAATTCTTTCAGGGCTTGAATGACTTTCCAGGCAACATTTCTTGAAAGAAATATACCAGCATCCAACTGGTTTAAGGGCCAGTGGAAACAGAAGGCAGAAAACAAGACCTAGGATAGAAGAGGTTGAAGAGGAAGATACATGGAAGAATAAGAGCTTTGGAAATTTTTTATATATACCAAGGAAATTTTAATGCAACATACATGCCTACGGCCACACACATGTTCAGAAAAGAACAAATGACTCCAGAACTTGCTATGTACTCTACATACTCAAGAGATAAAGACACAGTAGAGTAGTAGGTGGCCAGGTTAAGTGTTTAAGGAGTTTTCTAGGTCAGAGCCATTTTGAAAAGACCAGGGTAGTATTATTTACCACTTTTTAAAATTTTTGTTTCCAGGCATTTATGAAAATTTTTGCCAGAACACCAGATAGACTAAAATAATGGAATGGAAACTTCAATCTTCATGCTCAAATAATTCAGCTTTGGAAAAATAACTTGAAAAAGTCACTAAGCAGACAATTCAAACCTCAAACAGGCAACAATGAACCCTGCGGAGGAAGGATGATCTAATTTCCAGAGATCCCACATTAATAGTCTAAGTTCATGCTGTTATCCCTGCCCCACCCCAGGTACTGGAAAAGGGTCCTGCCAATGCGGCCTTAGTGCACCTGCTGCCAGGCACTAGAAAATCCCCTACAGGGCTTATCCTTTCACAACTGTTGTTGGACATCAGGAAAGGCTCCCACTAGGGCCAGATATCTCATGCCTGAGGCCATAGACTCATGCACTTGCCTCATTGATGGGACCAGGTCTCTGGCTGCTGCCGATTCTCTCTCCACACAGTTTTTGACACTACCAAGGCTCCCACTACACTGGCAGATGTTCCACTTCCACGCACTGTCTTCATCCAAGCAGTGATCCAGGGCAGTCTCAGGAACAGACCTCTGTCAGTGGCCCATGTGAAGAGGTGGGGATAAAACCACAGCTGAGCCCCAGGGCAAGGCAACTAAGGAAGAGAAATAAAAATCTTTCCTTGCAAAAACACAAGCCACAGATTAAATGCCCACAACTGACTTGGTAAGCCCTGCATATGTGGAATATCTGAATGGACAATAATGTTCTCAAAACTGAGATCAGTCTATGGGGCAAGTACAAGCGAGAATTGGGACAGGTCAGAGTCTGAACTGACCCTGTAGTGCTCAATGTGGGTACAGAGACCGATGTAGAGGTATCAGAGGGCCTCCTGAGAAGGCAGAGATTGGCTATGGCAAAGACACTGACAACTGAGACTCCAGAAAAATATTATTATTACTATTATTTTTATGTTTTGTCCTCTTGTTTTTTTAATTATTATTTTAATTTTTAAAACTTTTATATTTTTATTTCTATTTCTCAGTCTTTACATTTACATTGTTTTCTGCTTTTACCTTGTTGTGTTATGCTTTGTTTTTAATCTCTTTATCTTTTTGTGTTCTTGTTTTATGTATTTATTATTTTTTAGTTTGCATTCTGATTTTGTTTTGCTCTTGTTTTTGCTGGTTTTATTCTTAATTGTTTGATTTCATTTTTGTGTTCTTTTTTTATTTTTCTGATTGTTTTCTTGTTTTTTATTTTGCTCCTTTTCTTTTTCCATTTGTTTTTTATGTGTATCTTTTTCTTTGTGATGGGCTTCCCCGGTAGATCAGTGGTAAAGAATCAACCTGCAATGCAGGAGATGTGCAGATGCAGGTTCGATCCCTGGGTTGGGAAGATCCCTCGGAGGAGAAAATGGCAACCAACTCCAGTAATCTTGCCAGAAAATCCCATAGACAAAGGAGCCTGGCAGACTAAAGTCCATGGGATTTCAAATGAGTTAGAAATGACTGAGCAACTAAAAAAGAAAAGCAACTTTCTTTGTCAGGTTTTATTTGTTTGATTTTGCTTTTACCATTTGTCTTGGGTCGTATTTATTTGTTTTGTTTGTTTTTGTCTTTGTTACTTGTCTTGGGTTTTATTTTTCTGTCCCCTCCCCCATTTATTTTTTTCTACAGCATGCATCTTGCTGAGTCTTGGTTCCCAAGGTGAGGGTCGGGCCGAAGCCTCTGGTGTGGGAGTATTAAGTCAAGAATGCTGGACAACCAGGGAATTTCTGACCCTAGGGAATATTCGTTGGCAAGTGCTCTTCAAGAAGTCACCATCTCAACTCTAAAACCCAACTCCACCCAAATATCTACAAACTCCAGTGCTGGAAGCCTCATGCCAAACAACAAGCAAGACAGGAACACAAAATCACCCATCAGTAAACAGGCTGCCATGAGGTGTACTAAGCTCACAGTCACCCCAAAACACCAATGGACACAATCCTGGCAATCATGACAAGATCAGTCTCTTCCCACCATAGTGCATACAACAGACTCTCCCACCATTAAGCCTGCATAAGCCACTGAACCAACCTCACCCAACTGGGGACAGATGCTAGAAGAATGAGGAACAATGACCTGAAGCCTGTAGAAAGGAGATCTCAAACACAGTAAGTTAAATAAAATGAGAAGGCAAAGATATATTTTGCAGTCAAAGGAGCAAGGTAAAAACCCCACAAGACCAAATAAATGAAAAAGTAATAAGCAATGTATCTGAAATACAATTCAGAGTAATGATAGTAAAGATCCAAAGTTTCATAAATAGAATAGAGGCAAAGATCAAGAAAATACAAAAAATGTTTAATAGAAACTAGAAAAACTAAAGAGCAAACAGTGATGAACAACAAAATAATTGAAATTTAAAATACATTAGAAGGAAGCAATAGCAGAATAACTGAGACACAAGAACAGATAAGTGAGCTGGAAGATAGAATGGTGGGAATAACTGCTGCAGAGCAGAAGAAAAAAGAATGAAGAGAAATAAAAACAATATCAGAGACCTCTGAGACAATATTAAACACACAATTTTTAGAAATATAGGGGTTACAGAAGAATAATTATAGGGGTCCCAACTCACTGGAAAAGATGCTGATGCTGGAAAGATTTAAGGCAGAAGACCCACATACATGCTGTCTACAAGAGACCACTTCAGACCTAGGGACAATCACAAACCAAAAGTGAGGAGAAGGGAAAAGGTATTCTATCTAAACAGAAATCAAAGGAAAACTGGAGTAACAATACTCACATCAGACAAAATAGAACTGAAAATAAAGACTGCTACAAGAGACAAAGAAGGACACTACATAACAATCAAGGGATCAATCCAAGAAGAGGATATAACAACTAGAAATATTTATATATCCAACATAGAAGCACCCCAATACTTAAGGCAAATGCTAACAGCCATAAAAGTGGAAACCAAGAGTCACACAATGGAGGACTTTACCACACCACATACACCAGTGGATAGATCATTCAGACAGAAAATTGATAAGAAAATAGAAGCCTTACATGACAAAATAGACAAGATAAAATTAATTATTTTTCTAGGACAGTCCACCCCAAAGCAGCAAAATACACTTTCTTCTCAAGTGCACATTGAACATTCTCCATAATACATCATATCTTGGTTCACAAATCAAGCCTCAATAAATTTAAAAAACTGAAATTTTATCAGATATAGTTCCTGACCACAAAGCTATGAGACTAAAAATGAATTACTAGGAAAAATAACCTTTAAAAACACAAACATTTAGAAGCTAAACAATATGCTACTAAATAACCAAGAGATCACTGAAGAAATCAAAGAGGAAATTTAAAAAATACCTAGAAAAAAATGAAAATGATGACCAAAAATTTATGGAATACAGCAAAAGTAGTTCTAAAGGAAAATTTTTAGCAATACAATCCTACCTCAAGATACAAGAAAAATCTTGGAGGGGACAAGATGGTGGAGGAATAGATGGATGTGGAGTACATCTCTCACCACAGATGCATCAGGACTACATCTTCAGATACAGAAGATCTCACATAGCACCAGCTGAGAGCTGACAGGAGTCCTTGACCACCAGAAAAGAATATGTAGTTCCATGCAAAACTCAGTAGGAAGAAGGATGGAAGAAAAAAAGGAGAAGGAGATTAAGCAGGACAAACCCTGCACCAGGAGTGTGGGAAAGCTGAAGCAGGGGCGAAAGCCCCACATCACAGCAATCAGTTGAGACAGAGGGGAAGCATTTGAGGTTGTCAGAAAGTGAAGTAGCTGATCTCTGACAGTCTTTATGAAGAGAGAATTGCACAGATAATTCATGCCATGGCCTTTCATCCATCAGACAGGGATGTAAGTTCACTGGAACACACAGTGACTGGGAACTAGAGCATGTGTCTGCTCTGCTGAGCAATAGAGAAGGACTAGCCAGGGAGACTATTTGAACACCAGCTGCAAGTGGCTAGAAAAATTCTCTAAAAGCATCATATTTTATGCATCTGTGGCCACTGGCTTCTCTGGGCACTTGGTGCAGTCAGGGTCCCTGTGGTCCAAACAGCTGTGCCACCTCAGCTGTCGATCCTCACTGGGGCAGAGCTGCCAGAGGCTAGGGAAAATAACCTAAATAGCACCATATCTTCTGCACCTGTGGCCACTGGCTTCACTGTGAACTTGGAACAACCAGTTTCCCAGTGATCTAAGCAGCTGCATCACCTCCAGGCTTAATCCTCACTGAGACAGAGCTGCCCAGACTCTAGAAAAAGAGAGATGCATTTTCTGCACCTGTGGCCACTGGTTTCCATGCATACCTGGCACTTCCAGAGAACATGCAATTCAAGCAGCCACATCACCTCCACACTCTGTCCTCACTGGGCAGACTCAAGTACTCCAGGACAGCCTTGGGAACAAAATCTTATGGATGACACACAAGCAGAGGTGGGAACAAAACCACAACTGAACTCTAGGGGTAGTGACTAAGGAAGAGGATCAAAAATCTTTCCACCAGATGTACAAGTTAGAAATTAAATTCACAAAATCAACTAAGTTAGACTCTGTGTCTATGGAAAATATAAAAGAACAATGTGTGTTCTCACAAAAGAAAAAGCCTGGGTTCTGGCATCTGTGGACATTGGAGGAAAGAACATGCAGGAGTAGGGCCAGATAAGAGTTTGAGCTGACCCCACAGCAGGTCCAGAGACAAGAACAGTATTGGAGGGCATCCTAGGGAGGCAGTTAGACTGTGACTCACAATGGAGGGAAAAGACTCTCAAAGTGGAGACCTGAGAAAAACATTTATTATTATTTTATATTTTGGTTTCTTCTGTAGTTGATTCTGGATTTATTTTCTCTTCATTCTTTTTTTCTCTGTCCTTATGGTTGTTGTGGTTATTATCATTATCTATTTAAACTTTTGAGAATATTTAAATAGCACTTTTTATTTCCTTTATATATTTCTACCTCTACATTGTGTGTGTGTGAGAGAGTGTGTGTGCAGTTCTATGGGATTCCAAAGAGTAGCAAGGAGACATATGGAACCATTCTTAAATGAACAATACAAAGAAATAGAGGAAAATAATAGAATGTGAAAGATTAGAGATCTCTTCAACAAAATGTGATACCAAGGGTGTATTTCATGCAAAGATGGGCACAATAAAGGACACTAAAAGTATGAACCTAACAGAAGTAGGAGAGATAAAGAAGAGGTGGCAAGAATACACAGAAGAACTCTACGAAAAAGCTCTCAATGACCCACATAACCACGATGCTGTGATCACTCACTTAGAGTCAGACATCCTGGAGTGTGAAGTTAAGGGGGCCTTAGTAAGCATTTATAAGGACAAAGCTAGTGGCTGCCATCACAGAGTCTATAAACAATCAGTGTTGGAGAGGGTGTGGAGAAAAGGGAACCCTCTTACACTATTGGTGGGAATGCAAACTAGTACAGCCACTATGGAGAACAACGTGGAGTTTCCTTAAAAAACTAGAAATAGAATGCCACTGCTGGGCATACACACCAAGGAAACCAGAATTGAAAGAGACACGTGTAACCCAATGTTCATTGCAGCACTGTTTACAATAGCTAGAACATGGAAGCAACCTAGATGTCCATAGGCAGACGAATGGATAAGGAAGCTGTGGTACATACATACAATGCAATATTACTCAGCTATAGAAAAGAATGCGTTTGAATCAGGTCTAATGAGGTGAATAAAATTGGAGCCTATTTTACAGAGTGAACTAAGCCAGAAAGAGAAACACCAATACAGTATATTAATGCACATATATGGAATTTAGAAAGATGGAAATGATGACCCTATATGTGAGACAGCGAAAGAGACACAGATGTAAAGAACAGACTTTTGTACTCTGTGGGAGAAGGCAAAGGTGGGATGATTTTAGAGAATAGCATTGAAACATGTATATTCAGTTCAGTTCAGTTCAATCGTTCAGTCGTGTCCAACTCTTTGCGACCCCATGAATCGCAGCACGCCAGGCCTCCCTGTCCGTCACCAACTCCCAGAGTTTACCCAAACTCATGTCCATCGAGTCAGTGATGCCATCCAGCCATCTCATCCTCAGTCATCCCCTTCTCCTCCTGCCCCCAATCCCTCCCAGCATCAGGGTCTTTGCCAATGAGTCAACTCTTCTCAGGAGATGGCCAAAGTACTGGAGCTTCAACTTTAGCATCAGTCCTTCCAATGAACACCCAGGACTGATCTCCCTTAGGATGGACTGGTTGGATCTCCTTGCAGTCCAAGGGACTCTCAAGAGTCTTCTCCAACACCACAGTTCAAAAGCATCAATTCTTTGGCGCTCAGCTTTCTTCACAGTCCAACACTCACATCCATACATGACCACTGGAAAAACCATAGCCTTGACTAGACAGACCTTTGTTGGCAAAGTAATGTCTCTGCTTTTTAATATGCTATCTAGGTTGGTCATAACTTTCCTTCCAAGGAGTAAGCATCTTTTAATTTCATGGCTGCAATCACCATCTGCAGTGATTTTGAAGCCCAAAAAAATTAAGTCTGATGCTATTTCCACTGTTTCCCCATCTATTTCCCATGAAGTGATGGGACCAGATTATGTAAAATAGATGATCTGTCCAAATTTGATGCAAGAAGCAGGGCACCCAAAGCTGGTACTCTGGGAAAACCCAGAGGGATGGGGTAGGGAGGGAAGTGGGAGGGCTTTCTGGATGGTGGGACAGATGTACACCCATGGCTGATTCATGTTGATGTATGGCAAAAAACAAAAAAAACAAAAAAAAACACCAGAATATTGTAATTAGCCTTCAATTAAAATAAATGAATTTTTAAAAATGCTAAAGGTACTTCTATAGGCAGGTAACACAAGAGAAGGAAAAGAACGATAAAAATAGACCAAAAACAATTCAGAAAATGCCAATAGGCACATATGTACATCAATAGTTCCTTTAAATGTAAATGGATTAAATGTGCCCACCAAAAGACACAATGGCTCAATGGATACAGAAAGAAGATCCATATATATGCTGTGTACAAGAGACCCACTCCAGACTTAGAGATATATACAGACTGAAAGTGAGAGGATGGAAAAATACATTCCATGCAATTGTATATTTTAAAAAAGTCAGAGCAGCAATTCTTTTATCAGACAAATTAAACTTTAAAATAAAGAATATTAGAAAAGATAAGAAAGGACATTACATAAAGATCAATGAATCAATCCAAGAAGAATATAACAGTGGTAAATATGAACCCAACACAGGAGCACCTCAATACATAAAGGAAACACTGACAGACATAAAATGGGAAGTTGACAGTAACAAAATTATAGTAGAGGACTTTAACACCCCACTTACACAAATGGAGAGATCATTAAAACAAAAAATGAATAGGGAAACATAAGCTTTAAATGACACATTAGACCAGATGGGCATAATAATATCTTCAGGATATTCCATCCAAATACAGAAGAATACAATTTCCTCTCATGTGCACATGGAACATTCTCTAGGATAGATCACATCTTGGGTCATAAATCAAGCTTTGGTAAATTTAAGAAAACTGCAATTGTATTAAGCATCTTTCCTAACCACAATGCTATGTATGAGACTAGATATCAGTTACAGGGAAAAAAAGCTGTAAAAAATATAAACATGTAGAAATTAAACAGTACATTTCTAAGTAACCAACAAGTTTCTGAAGAAATAAAAGGGGAAACAAAAATACCTAGATACAAATGACAATGAAAATGCAATGACTCAAAATGTATGGGATACATCAAAGTAGTTCTAACATGAAATTTCATAGCAATGCAACCTACCTAACATCAAGAAATAAGAAAAACATCAACTAGATAACAACCTTACAACTAAAGCAACCAGAAAAAGAAAAAGAAAAAAAATCCAAAGTTAGCAAAAAATAAAATCATGAAGATAATACATAAAAAAGAAATGAAGAAAACAGTAGTAAAGATCAATAAATCTCAAGCTGATTCTTTGAGAAGAAAAACAAAATTGACAAAATATTAGACTCATCAAGAAAAAAGGGGGAAAACTCAAATCTTCAAAATTAGAAATGATAAAAGAGAGCTTAAAAGAGACAACATAGAAATACAAAGAGACTACTCTTTGTATATATGAATATATATACACTACTCTTTGAAACATAAGAGAATACTGTGAGCAACTATGTGCCAATAAAATGGACACACTGGAAGAAATGGCTGCATGCTTAGAAAAGTTCAACCTTTCAAGGCTGAACCAGGAAGAAATAGAAATTATGAACACGCCAATCACAAGCACTGAAATAAAAACTGTGATCAAAAATCTACAAAAACAAAACAAAACAAAAGACCAGGTCCAAATGGCTTTACAGGTGAATTTTAACAAATATTTAGAGAAGAGCTAATGACTATCTCTCTTAAACTCTTCCAAAAAATTGCAGAGGATGGAATACTTCCAAAAGGCCACCATCACTCTGATATCAAATCCAGATAAAGACAGCACCAAAAAAAAAAAAAAAAAAGTACAGGCCAATATTACTGATGAACATCAATGCAAAATTCATCAACAAACACTAGCAAACAGAATCCAACAGCACATTAAAAGTATTATAAACCATGATCAAGTTGGATTTATCCAAGGGATGCAAGAAGTATTCAGTGTATGCAAATCAATCAATGTGATGCACCATATTGACAATTTAAAAGATAAACGTCATATGATAATCTCACTAGATGCGGAAAAAGCTTTCAACAAAATTCAGTTTTCATAAAACCCATTTATGAAAAAAAAAAAGAAAAACTCCAGAAGACAGACATAAAAGGAACCTATCTAGATATAGTAAAGGCCATATATGATAAATCAACAGTAAACATTATTCTCAATGGTGAAAATCTGAAAGCATTTCTTGTAAAATCAGGAACAAGACAGGGTGCCCACTCTCACCACTATTGTTCATCATAGTTTTGGAAGTCGTAGCCATGGCAATCAGAGAAAGAAAGAAGTAAAAGGAATCCAGACTGGAAAAGAAGTAAAACTCTCAGTCCTTGCAGATAACATGATACTATATATAGAAAAGCCTAAAGATACTATTAGAAAATTACTAAAGCTAATAAGTGAATTCAGTAAAGTCACTGAATACAGAATCAATACTTAGAAATCTCTTGTATACCCATACACTAACAGTGAAAAATCAGAAAGTGAAATTAAGGAATCAATCACATTCACCAAGGCAACAAAAAGAAAAAAGTTATTTAGCAATAAGCCTACCTAAGGATACAAAGATCTATATACAGAAAACTATTAGACACTGATTAAAGAAATCAAAGACAACATAAACAGGTGGAGAGATATACCACGCTCTTGGATTTGATGAATCAAAACTGCGAAAATGACTACACTTCCAAAAGCAATCTACATATTTCATGCAATCTCTATCAAATTACTAATAGCATTTTTCAGAGAACTAGAACAAAAAAAAAATTCAAATTTTATTTGGAAACACAAAAAAAACCTCGAATGGGCAAGCAATCTTAAGAAAGAAGAATGGGAAAAAAAAGAAAGAAAAAAGAATGGAACTGGAGGAAGAAACTTTCCTGACTTCAGACTACACTACAAAGTTACAGTAAAAAAGACAGTATGATACTGGCACAAAAACAGAAATATAGACCAACTTCTATCTCAGGATAGAAAGTCCAGAGATAAACCCACATAATTATGGGCACCTTATTTTTAACAAATTAGGCAAGAATACATGATGGGGAAAAGATAGTCTCTTCCATAAATGGTGCTGGGAAAACTGGACACCTATGTGAACAAGAATAAAATTAGAACACTTCCTAACACCATGCTGTTGTTTCAGTCACTCAGGCGCGTCCAGCTCCTTCTGACCTCATGGACTGCAGCACAACAGGCTTCCCAATTCTTCACCATCTCCCAGAGCTTGCTCAGTCTAATATCCACTGAGTCAGTGATGTCATCCAACAATCTTGTTCTCTGTCATCCCCTTCTTCCACCCTCAGTCTTTCCCAGCATCAAGGTCTTTTCTAATAAGTTGGCTGTTTGCGTCAGGTGGCCAAAGCATTGGAGCTTCAGCATCAATCCTTCTAATGAATATTCAGGATTGATTTCCTTTACGAGTGACTGGTTTGATCACTATGCAGTCCAAGGGACTCTCAAGAGTTTTCTCCAACAACAAAGCTCAAAAACATCAATTCTTCAGCGTCCAGCATTATTTGTGGTCTAACTCTCACATCCGTACATGACTACTGGAAAAACCATAGACTTGACTAGATGGACCTTTGTCAGCAAAGCAATGTCTCTGATTTTAATAAGCTGTCTAGGTTGGTCATAGCTTTTCTTCCAAGGAGCAAGCATCTTTTATTTTGGAGCCCAAGAAAATAAAGTCTGCCACAGTTTTCATTGTTTCCCTATCTATTTGCTATGAAGTGATGGGACCTGATGCCATAATCTTCACTTTTTGAATGTTGAATTTTAAGACAGTTTTTTCACTCTCTTCTTTCACTTTCATCAGCATCCTCTTTAGTACTTCTTCACTTTCTGCCATAAGGGTGGGGTCATCTGTATATCTGAGGTTATTGATATTTCTGCTGGCTATCCTGATTCGAGCTTGTGCTTCTTCCAGCCCAGCGTTTTGCATGATGTACTCTGCATATAAGTTAAATAAGCAGGGTGTCAATATACAGCCTTGACATCCTCCTTTCCCAACTTGGAACCAGTCTGTTGTTCCATGTCTAGTCCTAACTGTGGCTTATTTATCAGCATATAGGTTTCAAGGAAAGCAAGTAAGGTGGTCTGGTATTCCCATCTTTTGAAGAACTTTCCAGTTTGTTGTGATCTATGCAGTCAAAGGCTTTAACGTAGTCAATGAAGCAGAAATTGATGTTCTTTTGGACTTCTCTCACTTTTTCTATGATCCAATGGATGTTGGCAATTTGATCCCTGGTTCCTCTGCCCTTTCTAAATCCAGCTTGAACATCTGGAAGTTCATGGTTCACGTACTGTTGAAGCCTGGCTTGGAGAATTTTGAGCATTATTTTGTTAGCATGTGAAATGAGTGCAATTGTGCAGTAGTTTGAAGATTCTTTTGCATTGCCTGTTTTTGAGATCAGAATAAAAACTGACTTTCTCCAGTCCTGTGGCCACTGCTGAGCTTCCTAAATTTGCTGACATATTGAATGAAACACTTTGACAGCATCAGCTTTTAGGATTTGAAATAGCTCAGCTGGAATTCCATCACCACCACTAGCTTTGTTCATAGTGCTTCTTCTTAAGGCCCACTAAAATAAACTAAGGACTTAAATGTAAGACCAGAAACTATAAAACTCTTAGAGGAAAGCGTAGGCAGAACACATTTTGAAAAAAAAAAAAATCACAGCAAGATCTTCTATGACCCACCTTCTAGACTAATCAAAATAAAAACAAAGATAAATAAATGGGATCTAATTAAGCTTAAAAGCTTTGCACAGCAAAGGAAACCATAAACAAGATGTAAAGACAACCCTCAGAATTGGAGAAAATAATTACAAATGAAGTAACTGACAAAGGTTTAATCTCCAAAATAAATAACAAAACATGCATCTCAATATCATCAAAACACTCATCTCGTTTTAAAAATTGGCAGAAAACCTAAACAGACATTTCTTCAAATTAGACCTAGAGATGGCTAATAAACACGTGAAAATGCTCAACATCACTTATTAGAGATGCAAATCAAAAGTACAGTATTGTGTCACCTCCCACCAGTCAAAATGGTCATCATCAAAAAAATCAACAAACAGTAAATGATGGGGATGATGTGGAGAAAAGGCCAGTCTTGCATTGTTGGTGGGAATGTAAATTGATGCAACTATTATAGAGAATAATTTAGAGATTTCTGGAAGAAACCTGAGAATAAAGCTTCTGTATGACCTAGCAATCCCACTACTTGGCATATACCCTGAGAAAACCATAATTGAAAAAGACACATATACCCAGTGTTCATTGCAGCACTGTCTACAATAGCTAGGACATGGAAGCAACCTAGATGTCCATCAACAGATGAATGAATGAAGAACCTCTACATATATACAATGGAATACTTTTCAGCCATAAAAAGGAATGGATTTGAGTCAGTTGTAGTGAGGTGGATGCACCTAGAGCTTGTTACACAGTTAAGAAAGTCAGAAAGAGAAAAAAAATCATATATTAGTGCATCTAAAAATGATACTGATGAGCCTATTTTCAGGGCAGGAATAGAGACTCAGACACAGAGAATAGACTTATGAACACAGTAGGAGAAAGAGAGGATGGGACTAAATGAGAGAGTAGCACTGAAATATAAACATTACCATATGTAAAATACATAGCTAATGGGCAGCTGCTGTATAACACAGGGAGCTCAACCTGGTGCTCTGTGACAATTTAGAGGAGTTGATGGGGTGGGAGGTGGGAAGGAGGTTCAAGAAGGAGAGAATATATGTATGCCTATGGCTGATACATGCTGATGTGTTGGAGAAACAAACACAACATTGTAAAGCAATTATCTTCCAATGAAAATAAATACATTTAAAAAAATCTCAAATAAACAATCTTGTATCTAAACCCACTAGAGAAGTAAGAACCAAAAAACCTCAAAGTTAGTAAAAAGAAAGAAATCAAGTAAGGCATGAAGAAAGCAATTGCAAAAATCAATAAAATTCAAAGCCGGTTCTTTGAGAAGATAAACAAAGCAGATAAACCTTTAGGCAGACTGATTAAGAAAAAAGGAAGAGGACACTAATCAATAAAATTATAAATGAAAAAGGAGAAGTTAACAGTAACATCACAGGAATATAAAGGATCATAAGAGACACTGCAGGAACTTATATGTGAAGAAAATGGACAACCTGGAAGAAATGGACAAATTCTTAGAGTGGTACAACATTCCAAGACTGAACCAGGGAGAAAAGGGGGAAAAAGGCACAGAACAATCAGAAGTAATGAAACTGAAACTGTGATTAAAAATCTTCCAACAACATCCAGGACGAGATAACTTCACAAGGAAATTTTATCAAACACTTAGAGAAAAGCTAACACCCAACCTTCACAAACTCTTCCAAAATAAACTACAGAGGGAGGAAAATTCCCAAACTCATTCTATGAGGACACCATCACCCTGATACCAAAATCAGACAAAGACATCACAAGAAAAGAATATTACAGACCTATATAACTGATTTATATAGACACAAAAATCTTGAGTAAAATACTAGCACACCAAATCCAACAACACATTAAAAGCATATGAAAGTGAAAGTGTTAGATGTTCAGTCGTGTGTGTCTGACTTTTTGTGACCCCATGGACTCTATTCTGTCAGGCTTCTCTGTGCATAGAATTCTCTAGGCAAGAATACTGGAGTGGGTTGCCATTTCCTCCTCCAGGGGATCTTCCCAACTGAGAGATTAAACTCAGGTCTCCTGCATTGCAGGCAGATTCCTTACCATCTGAACCACCAGGGAAGCCTGTATCATACACCATAACTAAATGGGACTTTTCCCAAAGATGCAAGGATTCTTTAATATACACAAGTTAATCAATGTGATACATCATAGTAACAAATTGAATAAAAAACACATGATCATCTCAACAAATGTAGTAGAAGCTTTTGACAAACTCAACACCCATTTGTGGTAAAAATTCTCCAGCAGTCTTCATACAGGAAACCTACCTGAACATAATAAAAGCCATATATGACAAACTCACAGCAAACATTATTCTCATGGTGTAAAACGAAAAGTATTTCCTCTAAGATCAGGGACAAAACAAGAGTGTCCACTATTGCCACTAGTATTCAACACAATTTTGGAAGTCCTAGTCATGGCAAGCAGAGAAGTAAAATGAGTAAAAAGAATCCAAATTGGGAAAGAAATAACATTTTTAGTGTTTGCAGATGACATAATACCTTATATAGAAAATCCTGGAGATGACACCAGAAAAATACTAGAGCTAATCAATGAATTTAGTAATGTTGCAGGATTCAAAATTAATGCACATAAATCTCTTGCATTCCAATACACTAGCAATGAAAATCAGAAAGAGGAATTAAGAAAACAATTACATTTACCACTGGAACAACAAAAAAGAACTAGGTATAAACCTACTTAGGGAGGCTAAAGATCTGTTACTAGAAAACTGTAAGATACTGATGAAAGAGGCCAAAGTTGACACAAATAGGTGGTGAAATATATGTTCTGGGACTGAAAGAATCAATATTGTGAAAATGACTCTACTACCCAGAGCAATCTACAGATTCAATGCAATCCCTATAAAATTACCAAAGCCATTTTTCACAGAAATGTATCAGGAAAGTGTACAATTTATATGAGACCCAAAGAACCAGAATACCCAAAGCAATCTTGAGAAAGAATACCAGATGAAGGAATTAGGCTCCCTGACTTCAGATTATACTACAAAGCTACAGTAATCAAGACAGTATGGTATTGGCCCAATAAAGAAAAAAGAAAGAAAGATCAATGGGACAGGATGGAAAGCCCAGAGATAAACCTATGTACATATGTCACCTAATCTGTGACAAAGGAGGCAAGAATATACAATGGAGATAAGAAATTCTCTTATATAAATGGTGCTGGGGAAACTAGAGAGCTATATCTAAAAGAATGAAATTAGAACACTCTCTAATACCATACTCAAAAATAATCCCAAAATAGATTAAAAACCTGAATGTAAGGTCAGGGAATTTGAAATTTTTAGAAGAAAACATAGACAGAGTACTCTTTGACAGCAGGATCTTTTTTTATTTATCTCCTAGAGTAATAAAAATAAAAACAAAAATTAACAAAGTGGACCTAATTATCTTAAAAGCTTTTGCACAGCAAGGGAAACCATAAACATAACAAAAAGACTAGCCTCAGAATGAGAGCAAATGAAGCAACCAACAAAGAATTGATCTCCAAAATATAGAAACAGTTCATAAAGCTCAATATTAAAAAATAATAATAATAATGGGTAGAAGACCTAAAGAGAATTTTTTTCCCCAAAGAAGACATATAAATGGCCCACAGGAACATGAAAAGATGCTCAGTATTGCTCAGTATTAGAGAAATGCTAATCAAGATTACAATGAGGTATTATCTCACATACAGCAGAATGCCATCATCACAAAATCTACAAACAAAAAATGCTGGAGAGGGTGTGGACAAAATGGAATCCACTTGCACTTGTCAATTTGAGGATGCAAATTGATACAGCCACTATGTAAAACACTGCAATTTCCATTAAAAAAACTAAAAATAGAACCCCCATAAGACTCAGCAATCCTATTACTGGGTTTATACCCAGAGAAAACCATAATACAAGTTATATTCTCCCCCAGTGTTCTTTGTAGCACCATTTGCTGCAAGCACACTTGGCAGCGAGGACATGGAAGCAATCTAAATCTATTCTAAATCTAAATCTAAATCTAATCTAAATCTAAATCTATTAACAGAGGAATGGATAAAGAAGATGTGGTACATACATACAATGGAAAATTAGTCTGCCATGAAAAGAATTAAATTTTTTCATTTGTGGAGACGTACATGAACCTAGAGACTGTCATATAGAGTGAAGTAATTCAGAAAATGAAAAACAATTATTATATATTAACACATATATATGAAATCTAGAAAAATGATATAGATCATCTTATTTGCAAAACAGAATTAAAGACACATGTAGAGAATAAATATAAGGATATCAAAGTGGGGAAGGGAGAGTGGAATGAATTGGGAGATGAGGATTGACATCTATACAATATTCATACTATTTATAAAACTGATAACTAATGAGAAACTACTGTATAGCTCAGGGAATCCTGCTCTATGCCCTGGGTGACCTAAATGGGAAGGAAACCCAAAAAAAAGGAGATATATGTATGCATATAGCTGATTCAATTTGTTGTACAGTAGAATGCAACACATTATAAAGCAACTATATTTCAAAAAAACTAAATAAAAGTAAATACATAACTGGCAAGCAAGATTTTGAATAGAGTTCAATATCACTAACCATTAGTGAAATGCAAATCAAATTCCCACTGAGATATTACCCCATACCCATTAGGATGACTTCTATCAAAAACAAAAAAGAATAAGCAGAAAAATAACAAATTGTTGTTGAGGATGTAGAGAAATTGAGACCCATGGGCACTGTTGGCAGTAATGTAAAGTGGTACAACTGCTATGAAATGCAATGTGGTAATTCCTCAAAAATTAAAATACTGTCACCATTTAACCCATGCCATACTGGCTTCCTTGGTAGCTCAGCTGGTAAAGAGCTTGCCTGCCAATGCAGGAAATGCAAGAGACAGGGGTTCAATACCTGGGTTGGGTATATCACCTGAAGAAGGAAATGACAACCTGCTCCAGTATTCTTGCCTGAAAACTTCCAAGGACAGAGGAGCCTGGCAGGCTATAGTCTATGGGGTTTCAAAGAGTTGGATATGACTGAGCATGTATGCCCAGGACAGCACAACTCATGCAATGCCATTTTTGGTTATATATATAAAAGCACTGAAAGTAGAGTCTCAAAGAGATAGTTGTGCATCCATGTTCATAAAAGCATTATTTACAACTGCCAAAAGGTAGAAGAAATTCAAAGTATATTGGCCAATGTATTGATAAACAAAATGTGCTACATGTATACAGTGAAATATTAAATTTAAAGTATAAACTATAAAGGGAGGAAATTCTAACATATGATGCAATGTGAGTGTATATTGCAAACATTATAATCAAAAAAGTCAGATACTATATTTCATTTATATGAGGTACTGAGAAACATCAAACTCTTAAAAGTAGAAATTAGAATTGTGGTTGTCAGGAGCTAAGGGAAGTGGGAAATGGAGTGTTGATATTTAATGAATATAGAAATTAAGTTTTGAAAGGTGAAATTTTTCTGGATATTGGTTGTGCAGTCATGTAAATTTACTTAAACTTCTAAACAGTACATTTAAAATGGTTAAGATGGTAAATTTTATATGTTACATGTATTTTTGTTGTTGTTGTTGGTTTACAAAGCTGTGTTTAATTTCTGTTGTACAGCAAAGTGATTCAGATGTACACATATATTCTTTTTCATATTCTTTTCCATTATGGTTTATCATAGGATATTGACTATACAGTAGGACTCTGCTGTTTATCTATCCTGTAAATGTTAGTTTGCATCGGTTAATCCCAAACTCCCCCATCTTTCCCTCTCCTATCCCTTCTCTACTGTTCTCTGACTCTTTGTCTTTTTGTTCTACTTTCTTTTTTTTTTTTTTTTATTATTATTATTATTTTTTTTTCCAGTGGGTTTTGTCATACATTGATATGAATCAGCCATGGATTTACATGTATTCCCAATCCCGATCCCCCCTCCCACCTCCCTCTCCACCCGATTCCTCTGGGTCTTCCCAGTGCACCAGGCCGGAGCACTTGTCTCGTGCATCCCACCTGGGCTGGTGATCTGTTTCACCATAGATAGTATACATGCTGTTCTTTTGAAATATCCCACCCTCACATTCTCCCACAAAGTTCAAAAGTCTGTTCTGTATTTCTGTGTCTCTTTTTCTGTTCTGCATAAAGGGAACCCTCTTACACTGTTGGTGGGAATGCAAACTAGTACAGCCGCTATGGAAAACAGTGTGGAGATTTCTTAAAAAACTGGAAATAGAACTGCCATATGACCCAGCAATCCCACTTCTGGGCATACACACTGAGGAAACCAGATCTGAAAGAGACACGTGCACCCCAATGTTCATCGCAGCACTGTTTATAATAGCCAGGACATGGAAGCAACCTAGATGCCCATCAGCAGATGAATGGATAAGGAAGCTGTGGTACATATACACCATGGAATATTACTCAGCCATGAAAAAGAATTCATTTGAACCAGTCCTAATGAGATGGATGAAGCTGGAGCCCCTTATACAGAGTGAAGTAAGCCAGAAAGATAAAGAACATTACAGCATACTGACACATGTATATGGAATTTAGAAAGGTGATAATGTTACATGCATTTTATCTCAAGTTTTAAAAAGAAGAAAAGTCTCAAAACAACAACCTAACTTTTTGCCTGAAGTAACTAGAAAAGGAAGAGTAAACTAAATGCAAATCTAGCAGAAAAAAAGAAAATAATAAATATAAGAAAAAGAATAAATGGAAAAGAAAATAGAGACACAGAAAACAGACAAAAATCACTGAAATACAGTTATTCGTCAGAAAAGATCCACAAAATTGACAAATCTTTAGCTAATTAAGTGTAAGATCCATAGTTATATCCCAGCTTTTCTAGTTTTAGTTAATTATGCTTTCTTCCTCTATTTCTTAAGTCATTCTAAGCTAACTGCTCTACAACTGTGCTGATCTTTTCAGAGTCATCATTCTTTTTAACCCATTCTATTAGTATTACCCTAACACATACACACACACAAAAAAAAACTGTGGTGTTGGAGAAGACTCTTGAGAGTCCCTTGGACTGCAAGGAGATCCAACCAGTCCATCCTAAAGATCAGACCTGGGTGTTCATTGGAAGGACTGATGCTGAAGCTGAAACTCCAATACTTTGGCCACCTCATGCGAAGAGCTGACTCATTGGAAAAGACCCTGATGCTGGGAGGGATTGGGGGCAGGAGGAGAAGGGGACGACAGAGGATGAGATGGCTGGATGGCATCACCAACTTGATGGACAGAGTTTGAGTAAACTCTGGGAGCTGGTGATGGATAGGGAGGCCTGGCATGCTGCGATTCATGGGGTCGCAAAGAGTCTGACATGACTGAGCGACTGAACTGAACTGAACACCAAAATCAGGTAGAAACCACACAAATAACATACTGACGAATACTGGCTTCCCAGTTGTTGCTAGTTGTAAAGAACCCCTCTGCCAGTGCAGGAGACATAAGAGATGTGGGTTAGATTCCTGGGTCAGGAAGATCCCCTAGATGAAGACGTGGCAACCCACACCAGTATTCTTGCCTGGAGAATTCCCATGGACAGAGGAACCTGGTAGGCTACAGTTCATGAGGTTGCAAAGAGTCAGGCATGATTGAGCAACTGAGCATGCTCACACACACTGACCAACATCCCTTATGAACCGTTGAATAATATGGGCTTGAACTGCTCTATGGGTCCATTTATATGCAGATATTTTTCAATAAACATTATAATACTACCTTATTTGCAAGTGGTTGAGTCCATGAATGCAGGACCATGGATTCAGAGGGCCAATTATGAGATTTAAGCCTTCGTGCACTTTGGTACCTGCAGATTAATTTTGGAACCTGCTGATTAATTCTGGTGCCTGCAGATTACTTTTGGTATCTGAGGTTACTCCCCTCTGGATATCAAGGGATGACTGTGGATGCAACAGTTCTTAACAAAATGCTAACAAATGAAATCCAACAGAATATTAAAGGATCATAAACCATGACAAGTGAGATTTATCCCAGGATTGTTAAGGTCATTCAAAATATGAAAATCAAAGTAATATTTGACATTAATAAAAGGAAGGGAAAAAACACACAATCGTCTCAATTGACACAAAAAGAGGCATTTGGAAAAATCCAACATGTCTTCCTAATAAAAACACTCAGAAACCTAGCAGAATCATGTCAATGTATGGCAAAAACCTCTACAACATTGTAAAGTAATTAGCCTCCAACTAATAAAAATAAATGAAAAAAAAAAGAAAGAAATAAACCTAGCAGAACCAAAAAAAAGTAAAACCTCTCCCTTGATAACAGACATTTTAATGAAAAGCACATAGTTAACATCACATTCAATTCTGAAAAACTAAAAGCTTTTCCCTCTAAAACCAGGAGCTATTAAAGGAATCCTGCTTTTGCCACTGCTATTTGACATTGAAGGCAGAAGAAGAAGACAACAGAAGATGAGATGTTTGGATGGCATCACCGATTGAATGGCCATGAATGAACTTAGGCAAATTCCAGGAGATGGTGAGGGTTAGGGAAGCCTGGCATTCTGCAGTCCATGAGGTCCCGAAGAGTTGGACACAACTTAGTGACTAAACAACAAAATTTGACATTGTACAGGAACTTCTAGCCACTGTACTTAGGCAAGATAAAGAAATGAGATATTAAATTTTTGAATGAAGAAGTAAAAACTATCTCTATTCACAGATTACGTTGTACTATATATCTGAAATCCTAAAGAATATACACACAAAATTCTATCAATGTTAATACATGGATTCAGCAAAAGTTTCAGGGTATAAGATAAACATGCAAAAATCAGTTGTATTTCAATACACTGACAATGAACAATCTGAAGTGAAAACTAAGGAAATAACTCTACTTACAATAGCATAAAAAAGAATAGAATACTTAAGGATACATTTAATAAATGAGGTGCAAGACTTGAAACTATAATACATTGCTGAAATAATTTAAGGAAAGCCTATGCAAATAAATTGGCAAGCAATATTTTAAGATGGCAATTCTTCCCCAAAGTAATCTGCAGAGTCAATGTTCTCCCTATCAAAATTGTCAACTCAATGGACATGAGTTTGTGCAAACTCAAGGAGATAGTGAGGGACAGTGAAGCCTGGCATGCTGCTATCCATGGAGTTGCAAAGATTTGGAAATGACTGAGCTACTGAACAGTGACATCAAAATCCTAAAAATGTGTTTTTCAGAAGTTAAAAAGTTGATCATACATTTACATGAAATTGCAAGAGATCCCAGGTAGTCAAAACATTCTTGAAGGAGAGAAACAAAATGGGAGGACTTGTGTTTCCCATTTTCAAACTTAACTATAAAGAAACAATAAAAAAAAATATAGTGACCCAAATCAAATCCCTTATGATTGCACAGTGGAAGTGACAAATAGATTCAAGGGGTTAGATCTGATAGAGTGCCTGAAAAACTATGGATGGAGGTTTGTAACATTGTACAGGAGGCAGTGATTGAAACCATCCCCAAGAGAAAGAAATGCCAAAAGGTAAAATGGTTGTCTGAGGAGGCCTTACAAATACATGAGATAATAAGAGAAGCTTAAGGCAAAGGAGAAAAGGAAAGATATACCCAACTAAATGCAGAGTTCCAAAGAATAGCAAGGAGAGATTAAAAAAAAAGACTTCCTAAGTTAACAATGCAAAGAAATAGAGGAAAATAACAGAATGGGAAACACTAGAGGTCTCTTCAAGAAAAGGGAACAGTTAATGCAAAGATGGGCACAATAAAGGACAGAAATGGTATGGGTCTAACAGAAGCAGAAGATATGAAGAAGTGGCAACAATACAAAGAAGAACTATACAAAAAGAGATCTTAATGACCCAGATAACCACGATGGTGTGATCACTCACCTAGAGCCAGACATCTTGGAGTGAGAAGTCAGTGGGCCTTAGGAAGCATCACTAAGAACAAAGCTAGTGGAGGTGATGGAATTCAGGTTAAGCTATATCAAATACTGAAAAATGATGCTGTTAAAGTGCTACACTCAATATGTCAGGAAAATTGGAAAACTCAGCAGTGGCCACAGAACTGGAAAAGGTCAGCTTTCATTCCAATCTCAAAGAAGGGCAATGACAATGAATTTTCAAACTACTGCACAGTTGCACTCATTTCACATGCTAGCAAAGTAATGCTCAAAATTTTCCAAGCCAGGCTTCAACAGTATGTAAACTGAAAACTTCCAGATGTTCAAGCTGGGTTTAGAAAAGGCAGAGGAACCGGAGGTCAAATTGCCAACATCTGTCAGTCATAAAAAATGCAAGAGAAAAAATTGAAGTCAGGAGGAGAAGGGGATGACAGAGGATGCGATGGTTGGATGGCATCACTGACTCAATGGATATGAGTTTCAGCAAGGTCAGGAGATGGTGAAGAACAGGGAAGCCTGGCATGCCGCAGTCTGTGGGGTTGCAAATAGATGAACATGACTGAGTGACTGAACAATACAGGGTGGACATATAGATCAATAGAATAGAGAGTCCAGAAATAAACCCAAACATTGATGGTAAATTAATTTTTGACAATGGTGTGGAGATAAATCAATGGAGAAAAAGAGTCTTTTCAACAAATGGTTTTGGGGCAAATGGATATCCAGATTAGAGAATGATGTTGGATCTTGCCTTATGCCATATAAAAATTAAAGTAGATCAACTAAGTAGAAGAGCTAAAATAATAAAACTCTAATACCACTAGAAGAAATGGGTGTCCACATGTAAAAGAATGATGCTGGACACTGACATTACATCATATACAAAAAAATTCTGAAAACTCTCAAAGTGGATCAAAATTCTAGACAAAGGGCTAATTATATATATTATATATATATAATTATTCTGATATATTATATATATCAGAAAAGGGCTAAAACTATAAAACTTTTAGAAGAAAATATAGCAAAATGTTCTCATAACTTTGGATTTGTTGATGGTTTCTAAAATATGACATCAAATGAAAAATGGGACTATCAGATCACCTTACCTGCCTCTTGAGAAATCTATACGCAGGTCAAGAAGCAACAGTTAGAACTGGACATGAACAACAGACTGGTTTCAAATCGGAAGAGGAGGAACTAAAGGCTGTATATTGTCATGCTGCTTATTTAACTTATATGCAGAGTCAGTCAGTCAGTTCAGTCACTCAGTCGTGTCCAATTCTTTGCGACCCCATGAATCGCAGCACGCCAGGCCTCCCTGTCCATCACAAACTCCCGGAGTTTACCCAAACTCATGTTCATCGAGTCAGTGATGCCATCCAGCCATCTCATCCTCTGTCGTCCCCTTCTCCTCCTGCCCCCAATCCCTCCCAGCATCAGGGTCTTTGCCAATGAGTCAACTCTTCTCAGGAGGTGGCCAAAGTACTGGAGCTTCAACTTTAGCATCAGTCCTTCCAATGAACACCCAGGACTGATCTCCCTTAGGATGGACTGGTTGGATCTCCTTGAAGTCCAAGGGACTCTCAAGAGTCTTCTCCAACACCACAGTTCAAAAGCATCAATTCTTCAGTGTTCAGCTTTCTTCTCAGTCCAACTCTCACATCCATACATGGCCACTGGAAAAACCATAGCCTTGACTAGACAGACCTTTGTTGGCAAAGTAATGTCTCTGCTTTTTAATATGCTATCTAGGTTGGTCATAACTTTCCTTCCAAGGAGTAAGCATCTTTTAATTTCATGGCTGCAATCAGTGATTGCAGTGATTTTGGAACCCCAAAAAATAAAGTCAGCCACTCTTTCCACTGTTTCCCCATCTATTTGCCATGAAGTGATAGGACCAGATGCCATGATCTTAGTTTTCTGAATGTTGAGCTTTAAGCCAACTTTTTCACTCTCCTCTTTCACTTTCATCAAGAGGCTTTTTAGTTCCTCTTCACTTTCTGCCATAAGGGTGGTGTCATCTGCAGATCTGAGGTTATTGATATTTCTCTTGGCAATCTTGATTTCAGCTTGTGCTTCTTCCAGCCCAGCGTTTCTCATGATGTACTCTGCATACAAGTTAAATAAGCAGGGTGACAATATACAGCCTTGATGTACTCCTTTCCCAATTTGGAACCAGTCTGTTGTTCCATGTCCTGTTTTAACTGTTGCTTCCTGACCTGCATATAGGTGTCTCAAGAGGAAGGTCTGGTGGTCTGGTATGCCCATCTCTTTCAGAATTTTCCACAGTTTATTGTGATCCACTCAGTCAAAGGCTTTGGCATAGTCAATAAAATGCAGAAATAGATGTTTTTCTGGAACTCTCTTGCTTTTTCAATGATCCAGATGATATTGGCAATTTGATCTCTGGTTCCTCTGTCTTTTCTAAATCCAGCTTGAACATCTGGAAGTTCACAGTTCACTTATTGATGAAGCCTGATTTGGAGAATTTTGAGCATTACTTTACTAGAGTGTGAGATGAGTGCAATTGTGTGGTAGTTTGACCATTCTTTGGAATTGCCTTTCTTTGGGTTGGAATGAAAACTGACCTTTTCCAGTCCTGTGGCCACTGTTGAATTTTCCAAATTTGCTGGCATATTGTGTGCAGTACTTTGACAGCATCATCTTTTAGGATTTGAAATAGCTCACCTGGAATTCCATCACCTCCACTAGCTTTGTTCTAGTAGAAGCATCACTAGTAGTGATGCTTCCTAAGGCCCACTTGACTTCACATTCCAGGATGTCTGGCTCTAGGTGAGTGATCACACCATTGTCATTATCTGGGTTGTGAAGATCTTTTCTGTACAATTCTTCTGTGTATTCTTGCCACCTCTTCTGAATATCTTCTGCTTCTGTTAGGCCCATACCATTTCTGTCTTTTATTGAACCCATCTTTGCATGAGATGTTCCCTTGGTATCTCTAATTTTCTTGAAGAGATCTCTAGTCTTTCCCATTCTGTTGTTTTCCTCTTTTGCATTGATCGCTGAGGAAGGCTTTCTTATCTCTCCTTGCTATTCTTTGGAACTCTTCATTCAAATGAAATGTCTTTACTTTTCTCCTTTGCTTTTCTCTTCTCTTCTTTTCACAGCTATTTGAAAGGCCTCCTCAGACAACCATTTTGCCTTTTTGCATTTTTTTCCACTGGGATGGTCTTGATCCTTGTCTCCTGTACAATGTCATGAACCTCCATCCATAGTTCATGAGGAACTCTGTCTATCAGATCTAGTCCCTTAAATCTATTTCCCACTTCCACTGTATAGTCATAAGGGATTTGATTTAGGTCATACCTAAATTGTCTAGTTTTCCCTGCTTTCTTCAGTTTAAGTCTGAATTTGGCAATAAAGGGTTCATGATCTGAGCCATAGTCAGCTCCTGGTCTTGTTTTTGCTGACTGTATAGAGCTTATCCATCTTTGGCTGCAAAGAATATAATCAATCTGATTTGGTGTTGACCATCTGGTGATGTCCATGTGTAGAGTCTTCTCTTGTGTTGTTGGAAGAGGGTGTTTGATATGACCAGTGCATTCTCTTGGCAAAACTCTAATATGCAGAGTACATCATGTGAAATGCCACGCTGGATGAAGCACATGCTGGAATCAAGATTGCCAGGAGAAACATCAGTAATCTCAGATATGCAGATGGCACCACACTTATGGCATAAAATGAAGAAGAACTAAAGAGCCTCTTGATGAAAATGAAAGAGGAGCATGAAAAAGCTGGCTCAAAACTCAAGAGGCAGAAAACTAAATCATGACATCCAGTCCCATCACTTCATGGCAAATAGATGGGGAAACAATGGAAACTGTGAGAGATTTTATTTTGGGGGGCTCCAAAATCACTGCAGATGGTGACTGCAGCCATGAAATTTAAAAACCCTTACTCCTTGGAAGAAAAGCTATGACCAAACTAGACAGCATACTAAAAAGCAAAGACATTACTTTGCCAACAATGGTCCATCTAGTCAAAGGTATGTTTGTTCCAATAATCATGTATGGTTGTGAGAGCTGGACTATAAAGAAAGCTGCATGCCAAAATTTGATGCTTTTGAACTGTCATGTTGGAGAAGACTCTTGAGAGTCCCTTGGACTTCAAGGAGATCCAAGCACTCAATCCTAAAGCAAGTCAGTCTTGAATATTCATTGGAAGGACTGATGCTGAAGCTGAACCTCCAATAATTTGGCCACCTGATGCGAAGAACTAGCTCATTGGAAAAGACCATGGTGCTGGAAAAGATTGAAGGCGGGAGGAGAAGTGGAACGCAGAGGATGAGATGGTTGGATGGCATCACCGAGTCAATGGCCATGAGTCTGAGTAAACTCCTGGAGTTGGTGATGGACAGGGAAGCCTGGGGTGCTGCAGTCCATGGGGTCACAAAGAGTCAGACACGAATGAGTGACTGAACTTAGTTGAACAAGTAACAAAGGAAAAATAGATAAATTGTGCATCCTCAAAATTAAAAATTTTCGTGCTGCAAAGAATGCTACTGAGAAAAATAGAAGATAATGCACAGAATTGAACAACATACTTTTAACTATATGTCTGATAAGTGTGTAGTACTCAGCATAGAGAACTCTTACCACTCAACAAGAAAAAAGACAAACAACCCAATTTAAAAATAAGCAAAAGACTTGAATTGACATTTCTCAGAAAAAGGTACAAGTGGCCAATAAATACATGAAAATATTCAATATAATTAGTCATAAGGGAAGGGCAAATCCAAACCACAATGATATACCACTTCACATACACCAGAATGACAATAACAAAAAAAAAAAAAATAGAAATAGCGAGTATTGGCCAGGATGTGAGGACACTGGAACCACAATACATTATTGCTGGGAATATAAAATAAAGCAGGTGCAGTAGAAGACAGCTTGGGTTCTTCAAAGTGTTAAACACAGTATTTTAAGTGTTAAACTTAGGCTTCCCTTGTGGCTCAGCTGGTAAAGAATCCACCTGCAATGAAGGAGACATGGGTTCAATCCCTGGGTTGGGAAGATCCCCTGGAGAAAGGAAAGGCTACCCACTCCAGTATTCTGGCCTGGAGAATTCCATGGACTATATAGTCCATAGGGTCGCAAAGAGTCAGACACTACTGAGAGACCTTCATTCACTCACTCAGCATTTCCACACTTAGATAAATAACCATAAGAATTAAAACAAGCATTCAATATAAATGTGTGCACAGATGTTAATTGCAGCGTTAGTCAAAATTACCAGTGTCAGAGAATGTTCAAACAATCACACAATTGTTCTCTTTTCACATGCTAGCAAAGTAATGCTCAAAATTCTCTAAGCCAGGCTTTAACAGCAAATGAACCGAGAAGCCCCAGATGTTCAAGCTGGATTTTAAAAAGACAGAGGAACCAGAAATTAAATTGCCAACATCCATTGGTTCGTTGAAAAAGCAAGAGAATCCCAAAAGAACATCTACTTCTGCTTCATTGGCTACACTAAAGCCTTTGACTGTATGGATCACAACAAACTGTGGAAAATTCTTAAAGAGATGGGAATACCAGGCCACCTTACTTGCCTCCTGTGAGACCTGCATGCAGGTCAAGAAATGACAGTTAGAAGCAGACATGGAATAGCAGACTGGTTCCAAATTGGGAAAGGAATACATCAAGGCTGTATATTGTCACCCTGCTTATTTAACTTATGTGCAGAGTACGTCACAAGAAACGCTGGGCTGGAGGAAGCACAGGCTGGAATCAAGATTGCCAGGAGAAATATCAATAACCTCAGATGTGCAGATGACACCACCTTTACGGAAGAAAGCGAAGAGGAACTAAAGAGACTCTTGATGAACGTGAAAGAGGAGAATGAAAAAGCTGGCTTAAAAGTCAACATTCAAAAAATGAAGATCATGGAATCCGGTCACTTCATGGCAAATAGACAGGGAAACTATGGAAACAGTGACAGATTTCATTTTCTTGGGCTCCAAAATCACTGCAGATGGTGACTGCAGCCATGAAATTAAAAGACACTTGCTTCTTGGAGGAAAAGCTATGACAAACCTAGATAGCATATTAAAAAGCAGAGACATCACTTGGCCGACACAGGTCCATCTATTCAAAGCTATGGTTTTCCCAGTAGTCATGTATGGTTGTGAGAGTTGGACCATAAAGAAGGCCAAGCGCTGAAGAATTGATGCTTTTGAGCTGTGATGTTGAAGAAGACTCTTGAGAGTCGCTTGAACAGCAATGAGGTCAAACAAGTCATCCCTAAAGGAAATCAACCTTGAATATTCTTTGGAAGGACAGATGCTGAAGCTGAAGCTCCAAAATTTCAGGCACCCAATGCAACGAGCTGAATCATTACAAAAGACCCTGATGCTGGGAAAGATTGAAGGCAGGAGGAGAAAGGGAAAACAGAGGATGAGATAGTTGGATAGCATCATTGACATAACTGAGTGACTGAACAGCATCCAAAAACAACCCAAATGCTTGTTAACATATAAATGAACAAAAAATGTGGTATATTCAGGTAATAGAGTATTAAGTAATGATACATGCTTCAACATGGACAAACCTTGATAACATCAATCTAAGTGAAAAAAAGTGGATACCAAAAGCCACATATAAGATTCCATTTATGTGAAATATTCAGAATAGGTAAATCCATAGAGACTGAAATTGGATTAATTGTATCTGGGGCCAGAAGGAGGGGGGTTGTGGAGTGACTATTTAATACGTATTTTCCTTTTGGAGTGATGAAAATGTTCTGGAACTCCATATTTTTGATGTTTGCACAGCATTGTCAGTATACTAAGTGCACAATTTAAAATGGTTGTATGGTGAATTTTATATTGCAAGTATATGGCCATAACAACAAAAAATGTCAAGGAATATAGAAAGATTCACATGCTAATACTAATCAAAGGAAAGTTAGAGTAGCTACTTTAATTTCAGACAAAGCTGACTTCAGAGAAAGGAAAACGTTCAGGGATGGAGAAGAGTATTACATAATGCTAAAGGGGTCAATTCTCCAAGGAAATAAAACAATTCTTCATACTGTTCTCCTATGCTGGTAAAGTAATGCTCAAAATTCTCCAAGCCAGGCTTCAACCATGTGTGAACTGTGAATATTCAGATGTTCCAGCTGGTTTTGGAAAAGGCAGAGGAAACAGAGATAAAATTGCCAACATCTGCTGGATCATCGAAAAAGCAAGAGAGTTCCAGGAAAACATCTATTTCTGCTTTATTGACTATGCCAAAGCCTTTGACTGCGTGGATCACAACAAACTATGGAAAATTCTTAAAGAGATGGGAATACCAGGCCACCTGACCTGCCTCTTGAGAAATTTGTATGCAGGTCGGAAAGCAACAGAGAGAACTGCACATGGAAGAACAGACTGGTTCCAAATAGGCAAAGGAGTACATCAAGGCTGTATATTGTCACCCTGATTATTTAACTTATATGCAGAGCACATCATGAGAAATTCTGGGCTGGGTGGAGCACAAGCTGGAATCAAGTTTGCCAGGAGAAATATCAATAACCTCAGATGTGTAGATGACACCACCCTTATAGCAGAAAACAAAGAAAAACTAAAGAGCCTCTTGATGAAAATGAAAGAGAAGAGTGAAAAAGTTGGTTCAAAGCTCAACATTCAGAAAACTAAGATCATGGCATCTGGTCCCATCACTTCATGGCAAATAGATGGGAAACAGTGGGAACAGAGGCAGTGAGAGAGTCTATTCCTAGCCTGGTTGATAAGAAGTCCGGGGGTCCCCAAAGATATAGGGGTCTAGGATTCTCAAGGAGAAGGAAAGGACAAACTCGTTTTCCTTCTACATTCCTTAGGGTTATATAACAATAATGTATCCTACTTGAGGACAATTTCTGGAAAAAACCTTCTGGGTAATCCTGTTATCTTAAACTGTAAATTATGGGAATGGGTCTAGTAAGATCTTTACAACCTCCAGACATTCTTTTGATTCATTTTAATAACTAATTAAAAGGTATATAACTCCATTGTTAACACTAGCGAGGGGGCACTCTTTCTGCCCTCTTCTGATGTCTATGTCAAGAGCTTTCTCTATCTGTTTTATACTTTAATAAAGCTTCATTGCACAAAAGCTCTGAGCAATCAAGCCTCGTCTCTGGCCCCGGATTGAATTCTTCTCCTCTGGAGGCCAAGAATCCCAGCGTCTTTCATGGTTCAGATAGCTCAGCTGGTAAAGAACAACCTTTCAGCAGACTTTATTTCGGGGGGCTCCAAAAACCACTGCAGATTGTGACTGCAGCCATGAAATTTACTCCTTGGAAGGAAAGCTATGACCAACCTAGACAGCATTTTAAAAAGCAGAGACATTACTTTGCCAACAAATGTCCATCTAGTCAAGGCTATGGTTTTTCCAGTAGTCATATATGGATGTGAGAGTTAAGACTATAAAGAAAGCTGAGCATTGAAGAATTGAACTGCTTTTGAACTGTGGTGTTGGAGAAGACACTTGAGAGTCCCTTGGACTGCAAGGATCCAACCAGTCCATCCTAAAGGAGATCAGTCCTGAATGATCATTGGAAGGACTGATGCTGAAGCTGAAACTCCAATACTTTGGCCACCTGATGCGAAGAACTGACTCATCTGAAAAGACCCTGATGCTAGGAAAGATTGAAGGTGGGAGGAGAAGGGGACAACAGAGGACGAGATTGTCGGATGGCATCACTGACTTGATGGACATGAGTTTGAGTAGGCTCCAGGAATTGGTGATGGACAGGGAAGCCTGACGTGCTGCAGTCAATGGGATCACAAAGAGTCAGACACGACTAAGTGACTGGATTGAACTGAAATGATGTATAAAATGCATGCTCAGTCACTAAGTCATGTCTAACTCTTTGTGATTCCAAGGACTGTAGCCTGCCATCCTCTTCTGTCCATGGCATTTTTCAGGTAAGAATACTGGAGTGGATTGCCATTTCCTTCCTTAATATATAAAATAGATTACCAACAAAGACCTATTATACAGCACAGGGAACTACATTCTTTATCTTGTAATAATGGAAAAAGAATCTTAAAAATGTATCTGAATCATTCTGTGTATACATGAAACTAACATTGTAAATCAACTATATTTCAATAAAAACTTAAACAAACAAACAAGAAGCAACATGACAAAATATTAATTTTGAATAGATTGGAACAGTTAAATATATATATTGTCTTCAATATATAAATGAATAAACAACTGTAGAACATCCATATAGTGGGAAACCAATCAGCAATAAAAGCAATGAACTGTTGATTCAATAACTTAAATGAGTCTCAAAGGCATTATGGTGAGTGGAAGACACTTTCCAATGGTGATATATTTTATTTTTCATTTATATAGCAATTTTGAAGTAAGAGACTTAAGGAGACTAGTGATTGCTGGGGGTTAGAGATAGTGAGATGAGGAAAAGGCTGAGTAAATACAAAGGAGCAGCACAAAGGAGATATTTGTGGTAATGGAATAATTCTGTATCTTGATTTCCATGATGGCTATACAAATCTACACATATTATCAAATGACACTGAACTATACTTACACATTCTATCAATGTCAAATTCTTGATTTTTGCATCAATACTATAATTATGTAAGATGCAGTCATTTGAAGAAATCGATCGGATCAAAGGCATAGTCCCTTGAAGAAATGTATCTTAGAAAGCTAATGTCTCTCATAAGTTCACCACTCTGAGGTTATAACTGTTAATGGTACAGAATATATTTCTCTCAATCTGGAACCAGGAAACTTTTTATGTGGAGTCAAATAGCAAATATTTTAGGCTTTGTGGACCATATCATGAGAGCTATCAGAGAGAGTTCATAAACAAATGGTCATGGTTGCTTTCCAATAAAACGTTACTTACGAAAACAGGTGGTGGTGCTGAATTTGGCCAATGAATTGTCATTTGATGAGCTCTGCTCTAGATTGAATATATGTTACATGTGTAATATAATTATTGGACAATTACTATAGATAATTATATAGTATCTGTTTATTACATACTATTTTATATATACACCTAGACACATTTTATCATTTATTTTACATGTGTATGGACATACATACTTTATGTTTTACCATTTTCCTTTTTCACTTAATATATTATGCATATCTTTCTTTGTCAGCACATATACATGAATCTTATTCCATTGCAGTGACTTCAGAATATTTCATTGAGGAGAAATATAAATTTAAGTAACCTCTCACTAATAAACATTTATTGGATTTACAATTTTTCATGAATATAATAAATGCACATTAAGCATATATATTAATATGCACATATATGTTTGCATTTGTGCAAATATTTCTGTAGAAACTAATTTCTTTTAACTCATGGATTTTTAAGTAAGAAAATCTTTTAAAATAAACAGCGTGGCTTTTTTAGTCTAAATCGCATTTTTCATTCTGTCAGTTTTCAGACTGGCTTCTTTATTTGACAATATTGCTTTATACTTGTTAAAAAAAACTCATTTGATTTTTATAGAAATACTATTATCTTAAGAAAATGAAATAGTAATTATAACTTTTTTTTTTAATTTAAGGATTGACATGTTCATGGTTGCACAGAAAGCTACTGTCTTTAGGGTTTAGACCTCAAGCCTCTTGATTCTTTGTCTCGAACACTATTGTCTCACTTGGACTGGCTCTTGTTTTAATTTTAACATCTTTGAAACCTACATAACAAATATGGTTAATACTTTTAAAGATAAAGGGACAAAGGATAGAAAAAAGATCTTGACCAAAAAAAAAAAAAATAGAAATAGCCATTAAATATATGAACAGATTCTCAGTTCATATCTATAATTTCAAACTAAAATGGCAATTGCACTTTTCACCAATCAAATGTATAAATTAAAAGATGTATGGAATTCAGTTTGCATATTGACTGACAACTAGGGTGAAAATTGGACAATATGCTAGACTCAATAAGAATTTGAAATGTCCATGCCGTTTGATCCAGAAATTAAAAAGAAATTTATCCTACAGAAAAACCTAGATAATTACAAAAAGATAGACACACATCCACACACAGAGGGGAAGGACACAGAGTAATTTCTAATTGCAAAATTGTTTGACCTTGTGAAAATTTGGGAACAATGTAAATATAGATCAATAAGGGAGTGATTAAATGGAATGCTATGATTTTGTTAAAAGGAATAAAGGCAATTGTTTATACTCAAATTGAAATATATTCAAGATGTATTAAGTGGATAAAGGAAATGACAATATATTATAATGGTATAACCCCATTCTTATAAAATAAAATAGATATCATCTGTGAAACTATAGATGAAACTATAAACATATGAAAACTATGAAACTATAAACATATACTGCTCAGCAGGTAAAGAATCCTCTTGCATTGCAGGAGACACAAGAGATGTGGGTTCAATCCTGGGGCTGGGAAGATCCCCCTGGAAGAGGAAACGGCAACTCACTCCAGAATTCTTGCCTGAAAATCCCAAGGACAGAGGAGTCTGGTGGGCTACAGTCCAAAGGGTCAAAAAGAGTCAGACATGACTGAGCAACTAAGCATGCACCCACTTATTTTTTGTGTATTAGGAACAAAACAGTTCTGAAGAAAATATTCCAAACTGTTAACAGTGATTATATATGGGAAAGTGTTTTATAATATACGAAAATGTTTGCATCGCTGTGTCCTGAATCAAAAACATTGATGAAGACCATACAAAGAGAAGGCAGAAGAACCAAAGGTTAAATTGCCAATATCCATTGGGTCATAGAAAAAGCAAGAGAATTCCATAAAAACATCTACTTCTGCTTTATTGACTATGCTAAAGCTCTTGACTGCATGGATCACAATAAACTGCAGAAAATTCTGAAAGAGATGGGAAAGCCAGACCACCTTACCTGCTTCCTGAGAAATCTGTATGCAGGGCAAAAAGCAACAGTTAGAACTGGACATGGAACAATGGAGGGGTTCAAAATTGGGAAAGGAGTACAAAAAAGTTGTATACTGTCAGCCTGCTTCTTCAACTTGTATGCAGAGTACATAATGTGAAATGACTGGCTGGATGAAACACAAGCTGGAATCAAGTTTGCCAGTAAAAGTATCAATAATCTCAGATATGCAAATGACACCATCCATATGGCAGAAAGTGAAGAACTAAAGAGCTTCTTGATGAAAGTGAAAGAGGAGAGTCAAAAAGCTGGCTTAAAACTCAACATTCAAAAAAGGAAAATCATGGTATCTGGTCCCATCACTTCATGGCAAATAGATGGGGTATCAATGGAAACTGTGACAGACTTTATTTTCTTGTGCTCCAACATCACTGCAGGTAGTGACTGCAGCCATGAAATTAAAAGATGCTTGCTCCTTGGAAGAAAAGCTATGACCAAACTAGACACCATATTAAAAAGCAGAGACATTACTTTACCAACAAGTTCCATCTAGTCAAAGATATGATTTTTCCAGTAGTCATGTATGGATATGAGAGTTGGACTATAAAGAAAACTGAGCACCAAAGAATTGATGCTTTTGAACTTTTGGTGTTGGAAAAGACTTTTGAGAGTCCCTTGGACTGCAAGCAGATCAAACTAGTCAATCCTAAGGGAAATCAGTCCTGAATATTCATTGGAAGGACTGATGTTGAAGCTGTGACTCCAATACTTTGGCCACCTAATGTGAAGAACACTCTTAGAAAAGACTCTGATACTGGGAAAAATTGAAGGCAGAAAGAAAAGGGGATGACAGAGGACAAGATGGTTTGATGGCATCACTGACTCGATGGACATGAGTTTGAGCAAGCAAAACGAGTTGGTGATGGACAGGGAAGCCTGGCATCCATGGGGTCACAGAGAGTCAAATGACTAAGCAAGACTGAAATAAACAGATGCAGAAAGAATCTAGAGTTTAGAGATCCTTCACAAAAATGGGAACATACATGTCCAATGACTGACACAACCAGTGGAGAAATAAAAGTTTCCCCAAGTAAAGAAAGATGGTGTTTTAATTGGAAAAGGAAGCTAACCATCTTCTCCCTCCACCCTATAAAGGCACTTTAAATAAGACATCCTCAGTTCAGTTCAGTTCAGTTCAGTTGCTCAGTCATGTCCAGCTCTTTGCAACCCCATGGACTGCAGCACGCCAGGCCTCCCTGTCCATCACCAACTCCCGGAGTTTACCCAAACTCATGTCCATTGAGTTGGTGGTACCATCCAACCATCTATCCTCTGTTGGTCTCTTCTCCTGCTGCCTATGATCAATCATTCCCAACATCAGGGTCTTTTCAAATGAGTCATTTCTTCACATCAGGTGGTCAAAGTATTGGAGTCTCACTTCAACATCAGACCTTCCAATGAATATTCAGAATTGATTTCCTTTAGGATGGACTGGTTGAATATCTCCTTGCAGTCCAAGGGATTCTCAAAAGTCTCCTCCAACACCACAGTTCAAAAGCATCAATTCTTCAGTGCTCAGCTTTCTTTATAGTCCAATTCTCATATCCATACATGACTACTGGAAAAACCATAGCTTTGACTAGATGGAACTTGTTGGTAAAGTAATGTCTCTGTGTTTTAATATGCTCTCTAGGCTGGTCATAACTTTTCTTCCAAGGAGGAGGTGAATTTTAATTTCATAGCTGCAGTCACCATCTCCAGTGGTTTTGGAGCCCAAAATATAAAGTCTGTCACTATTTCCACTGTTTCCCCATCTATTTTCCATGAAGTGATGGGCCCAGATGCCATAATCTTAGTTTTCAGAATGTTGAGCTTTAAGCTAACTTTTTCACTGTCATCTTTCACTTTCATCAAGATGCTCTTTAGTTTTTCTTCACTTTCTGCCACAAGGGTGGTGTCATCTGCATATCTGAGTTTATTGATATTTCTCCCAGCAATCTTGATTCCAGCTTGTGCTTCATCCAGCCAAACGTTTCTCATGATGTACTCTGCATCTAAGTTAAAAAAGCAGGGTGACAATATACAGCCTCGACGTACTCCTTTCCCTATTTGGAACCAGTCTGTTGTTCCATGTCTGGTTCTAACTGTTGCTTCCTGACCTGAATACAGATATCTCAGAAGGCAGGTCAGGTGATCTGGCTTTCCCATCTCTTTCAGAATTTTCCACAGTTTATTGTGATCCACACAGTCAAAGGCTTTGGCATAGTCAATAAAGCAGAAATAGGTGTTTTTCTGGAACTCTCTTGCTTTCTCGATGATTCAACAGTTGTTGGCAATTTGATCTCTGGTTCCCCTGTCTTTTCTAAAATCAACTTGAACATCTGGAATTTCACAGATCATGTACTGTTGAAGCCTGGCTTGGAGAATTTTGAGCATTACTTTACTGGAGTGTGAGATGAGTGCAGTAGTGCCGTAGTTAGAGCAATCTTTGGCATTGACTTTCTTTGGGATTGGAATGAAAACTAACCATTTCCAGTCCTGTAGCCACTGCTGAGTTTTTCAGATTCGCTGGCATATTGAGTGCAGCACTTTCATGGCATCATCTTTTAAAATTTGAAATAGCTTAACTGGAATTCCATCACCTCCACTAGCTTTGTTCATAGTGATGCTTCCTAAGGCCCACTCGACTTCACACTCTGGGATGGCTGACTCTAGGTGAGTGATCACACCTTCGTGATTATCTGGGCCGTAAAGATCTTTTTTGTATAGTTCTTCTGTGTATTCTTGCCACCACTCTGAATATCTTCTGATTCGGTTAGGTCCATACCATTTCTGTCCTTTATTGAGCCCATCTTTGCATGATATGTTCCCTTGGTATCTCTAATTTTCTTGAAGAGTTATCTAGTGTTTCCCATTCTATTGTTTTCCTCTATTTCTTTGCATTGATTACTGAGGAAGGCTTTCTTATCTCTCCTTGCTCTTCTTTGGAGCTCTGCATTCAAATGGGTATATCTTTCCTTTTCTCCTTTGCTTTTTGCTTCTCTTCTTTTCACAGCTATTTGTAAGTCCTCCTCAGACAGCCATTTTGCTTTTTGCATTTCTTTTTCTTGGGGATGGTCTTGATCACTGCCTCCTGTACAATGTCATGAACCTCCATCCATTTTCATCAGGCACTCTGTCTATCATATATAATCCCTTGAATCTATTTCGCACTTCCACTGTATATTTGTAAGGGATTTGATTTAGGTCATACCTGAATGGTCTAGTGGTTTTTCCTATGTTCTTAAATTTAAGTCTGAATTTGGCAATAAGGAGTTTATGATCCGAGCCACAGTCAGCTCCCAGTCTTGTTTTTGCTGACTGTACAGAACTTCTCCATCTTTGGCTGCAAAGAAGATAATCAGTCTGATTTCAGTATTGACCATCTGGTGATGCCCATGTATAGAGTCATCTCCTGTGTTGTTGGAGGAGGGTGTTTGCTATGACCAATGCATTCTCTTGGCAAAACTATATTAGCCTTTTCCCTGCTTCATTCTGTACTCCAAGCCCAAACTTGCCTGTTACTCCAGGTATTTCATGACTTTGCATTCCAGTCCCCTATAATGAAAAGGACATCTTTTTGGGTGTTAGTTCTAGAAAGTCTTGTAGATCTTCATAGAACCGTTCAGCTTCAGCTTCTTCAGCATTACTGGTCATGGCATAGACTTGGATTATTGTGGTATTGAATGATTTGCCTTCAAAACAAACAGAGATCATCTGTTGTTTTTGAGATTGCATCCAAGTACTGCGTCCTGTAACACATCCTGGGAAGTGTCATAAATGACCAGAATTAACATGATACAATCAATACAAATTCACTCAGCATTAAGACCACATTTGGCTTATGCATATACTGTTGCATTCCACTTTCCAAAAACTCTGTCAAGAAAACAAAGCAACTATTCTTATTTACATTTTTCATGTGAGGAAACTGAGATACCAAATGGGCAAGCAACTTGTCCCAATGCCACACAGCTAGTTCAGTGGTAAAATCAGTACTAGAATTCAAGACTCTGGACATCAAACTGCATACTCTCTTTGCTATTCATCTCTGGGTCAGTTTAACCACTAAGTTATTCGAGTTCTGTCTCCCTTCAAGTAGTGAGTGGAGGTCCATTAGCAGAACTGGAGAGAAAGAACAGGCCTGTTGTTTTATAGTTTTTGAATAATCATCTTCATCAGCCCTCCAAATATGCAATCCCAGTTAAGAACTATGTAATGACAGATACACTGGGTTAGAAGAGGCCACTACCTCTCTGAGTTATCTAAGCCAAATTTCTTTTCATCAATAAGACTCACTTTCTTATACAATTGGCAGTTTTCTGGTTTGAACATTTAGGTTCTCTGGAATTCCTTTCAATCCACATATAGTAGAATGGACTACTTCTTCTGTTCCAGATCTGACATTATGTCCTTCTACAAAACTTTCTGATTATTATTAATAATTAATAATTATTACATGCTCACCGTGTGCCAGGCATTATACTTAATACTTTACATGTACCATATTATTTCATTATCACAACAAATCTATGAAGTAAATGCTATTATGATTCTCATTTGACTCATGAGGAGACTGAGACACAGAGATTAAATGACTTGCTCAAGTTTACAGTTAGGAAGTGGCAGAGACGAGTTTTGGATCCAGGTAGTTTGAATCAAGATCCCATGGTTTGAACCACTGAGCACACTAGAAGGGGCTACTTCTTCTATTCTTGTCATTTGACAGGGAAATTATAGGAGACATATTGATCAGACAGGATTGTGGTCCCATTTTTAACATCTGAATGCCTTTTCTGAATAATTGTTTCAAAATAAAAATCGATTGATCCATTTTACATGAAATTAATATTTGTTAATTCCTATAGACAAATGCTTCATAGACGAACGCTTTTGGAAGCACAGATATAATGTCAAGAAATTAAGACGGAAACTGAATTTCATGTCCCAAGTCAACCTTTGGCAACATCGATGTAGGAAAGTTTTGACAGCACCCCTGTCTTATCTATTGGTGTTTCTTCTTTTCCTCACAGACAGGACTCACTGTGTGCAGTTTTGTAAGTTATTCACTGCACAAGGGAGCCTGGTGAAGAGCATGATGGAGGGCTGAAATCCAGTTCCTATTCCTCTTGTCCTGTGTACCCTGGTTTCAAGCTACATCATCTCCCCAAAGGAAGTTTTCTCTTGCATAACTGGGACTGTTAGGGGTATGAGGGGTCAAGGAGAGTGTGAGAATGACTTTTTCTAATTCACAAAATTTTGCTGCATGGAGCAGTAGCCTCCCTATTGATAGACTATTAGAGACAATTTTCAGAGCTTTTATAGACTTGTTACACTATCTCACAGCTCAGGGTACTGCTGGGAAGTACTGCTCAGGTACTCTTCTGGGAGACAACTAGCTAATCTGAGAAATCACTTCCTACTTCCAGTATTAAATAAAGTGACAAGGATAATGGTCCTCAGACAGGCCTAAACATGAACATTGGTTAGACATGAGCCTAGACATAAATATTGGCCAGAAGTGTTTGAAATACAAATGATGTGAGGTGACTGTAAAAGATGTAATTGCTTTAAATGAGTTCAAGGCTCCTAAATCGGAAAAATCACATACCAAGAAATTGTGAGAAAGGTTAAACAAATGGGTATTAAACAGCCCTGGAGGATTGCAGAGAAGCTTGAAAGCTAAAGATAGTTTACCAGAGTAAGCATTATCAGAAAGAGGAAGAGGGAGCTTTTGATAAAACACAAATGAACCTTTTGAACTCAGGTGAGATTCAAACAATGGCTTGTTTAAGGAATGATCCTTGAAAACTTATAAAAAAGTATATACTTGAAGCCAACACACATTCACTGATAAATCAACTTTGTTTGTTTTTGTTTGTGTTATTAACAAGGTATCCATGCAAAGAATAGAGTGTGAGACTTCAGTAAGCATTCTCATTCTAATATTTTATAGATAGAGGCTATAGCGGAATATGGCTCACAAATGACTCAGGGCCAACTATTAAAGGTGATGAGTAACTAAAGAAAAGGCTGACATAAACATAAATAAAAAGCCTCGTCCTTGTCCCATTCACTGATTTATCAATGGTCTAAGTTAAGAGTGGGAAGATATACTGGTATAATTTGCAATTTGGGATATGGCAAGAGGAAGCAAATGACTCAGGTTTTTTAGAACAGCCCTGATTTCAGATATCATCTTCCAAGACACCACCAAAATGGTCAAAATGTCCAAGAACTTCCAAAATTTTGGTAACCAGAATATATCCACCAGACTTCCTTTTTATGACTGAACATAACACAAAATCCCTTTGTAGACTGTTTGTGCCAGTTCAGAATTAGGAAAATACCATTATTAGTTAAGGAAAAAGGTCATGTCACCAGTTATGTGTCGTGCTGTGCTTAGTCACTCAGTCATGTCTGACTGTTTGCAACCCCATGGACTATAGCCTGCCAAGCTCCTCAACTCCTCTGTCCATGGGGAGTATCCAGGTAAGAATACTGGAGTGAGTTGCCTTGCCTTCCTCCAGGTGATCTTCCCAACCTAGGAGGTCTCCCACATTGCAGGTGGATTCTTTACCGTCTGAGCCTCCAGGGAAGCACAAAGAAGCCCGTCACCAGTTATATGGAAGGACAAATCAGAGGAGTAAGAGTGCCAGCAGGAAAGCTGACTTTCCTAGTAGCGATCGGGCAATGTTAGGTGGAATGGAAAGCTCCTTGTATTGAATTTTCTCCATTGCTTTGGTTTCTCAAGTTTCCCACCCTTTCTAGCTTGCAAAATCAGAGTTTACTTAATAATCGTGGAAATTTTAGTTACATTTAAGGGCTTTATTTTAGTCATTGAGGCAGATATTGAGAAATAAAGCAAGAAAGAGTTCAGGGATTTGGTGCTGGTTGGAGCTGAAAAGGGTGATCCAAGTCATTCTCTGAAACTATGGAGAAATATGGAGAAACATGGGCTTAAAGGGTCAGACAGGCCCTGTTTCACATCCCAACTTTGCCGTTTATTTAGCTATGTCACCTTGAGAAAGTTATTTAACCTCTCTAATCCTTGATTTCATAATCTGAAAGAGACTAGTGTAAAATGATAATGCTCATCTCACAGGGCTGCTAAATATTGATAATGCATACAAAGTATATAATATGATACCTAGCACATATTAATAAATCAGCAACAGAACTTATTTATTTTCCTTATGAATTTACCTTTTCCATCACAGTTTTATTTACTCAGTGAATGGTCTCATTATTCATCTAGTTACTCAAAGCAAAAGACTTGGATATTATCCTTAATTCCTCCATCTCTCTCATCACTACCTTTCTCACTGATAAATACACACATACACACACACACAATTACTTAGCTCTTAAGCTATTTATGCAATGTCTACCTCTTGAATATTTCTCAGATATATTCAAGTCTCTTCATTTCAGTTGATATTATGAATCCAGTTGATTCATTCCTTATTTCCAGTCACCATAACTTTTCATCTGTATATTTCCACTGCCTCTTAACTAGTATCTTTATTTCTAGCTTTATCCCATTCTAATCTATTCTAATCTATTTTCTTTTCAAACATGAATAGCACAGGAAACTCTACTCAGTGATCTGTGGTGACGTAAATGGGAAGGAGATCTGAAAAAGAGTGTATATATGTATAACTGATTCACTTTTTTGTACAGCAGAACTAATACAGCATAAATCAACTATACTCCAATAAAAATTAATTAAAAAGTGACTTTTCCAATATATAAAGTTTATCATACCACTCACCCACTTAAAACATGTCAATGATCTTCCATTTCTTTATGACAAAGATCAGTCTGTTTAAACCAGCGCTCAAGGACCTGGCATCACAGACTCCTACTGTTCTTTCACAAGTGTCAACTTTCATGTCCCTTCTTTTTAAAAGGTTTCCCTAATGCAGATCTTAGCTTAATCATCACATCCTCAGGAATCTTTTCCTAAATTCCCAAACTAAGTTGTCCCTTCCCCTTGTTATATGCTATGTGCTTCCAAGTCTTAAACAGTATTTCTTCTTTTTTGTTCTTTGTGCATTAATACCTGTATATCACTTGCTATGGGCTAGGAACTATTCCAAGCACTTTAGATTACTATGCAATGCAATCCTCATAACAATCCAATGAAGTCGGTGCTATTTTTATTCCCATTTTTCAGATGAAGTACAAAGTACAAAGAAGTACAAACAAATTTATTTACATAAGGTCATACATCTGGTAAGTAGTAGAACTGGGGATTTGTAACCAGATAGTCTGGTCTCAAAATCCATGCTTTCAAAGCACTATGTTATGTTGACACTCACTTTTAATAAATTACTTAATAACTTGTAATTATGCAATTATTTTAGACACTAAGTTCCATGTCTGTGTGATTTACTACTGAAACTCCCCCAATGTGGATGCCAGAAATATGATCAACATTCAATAACTGATCATTAGATAAGTTGGTCAGTATTTATTGAATGAATATTAGGGAATAATAGTGCCTATTATCATCATTATCAAATCTGGCCTAAAATGTCTTCTGCTTTGTGAAGATTCTCTTATCTCACACATCACTCTGGACATATTTAGTTGTTTCTACCTTTTTGCTCTCAAATTTATTATGAATAATTAGTCTTATCCAAGAGCATGAGGAGTCTTTGAAGGCAGCAGATATTTAATTCATTTTTGGATCTCTAATATCCACATCAAGAATGCCTGGTATATAGTAGGTGCTTGATTAATGTTAAGAAATAGGGAAAACAGAAAAAAAGGTCATTTAAGTAGATGATACATGATAGATAAATAGGTTATTATATAACTAACAAAGAATCAAAAAATAAGTTTAAATCTAATGAGATAAAATTTAATTGTAATAACTGTATAGTTCTGTTGAGGAGTCCAATAACTAATTGCATGAGATGGCAGGAAAATTATGCTTTCCAGCAATACACACTAAAAGACTTGGTTTTAGTGAATAATGGTAAAAGTGAAAGTGAAGTCTCTCAGTCGTGTCCGACTCTTTGCGACCCCATAGACTGTAGCCTACCAGGCTCCTCTGTCCATGGGATTCTCCAGGCAAGAATACTGGAGTGGGTTGCCATTTCCTTCTCCAGAATAATGGTAAACTGCTTGTTAATCAACAATGTGCTATTGCCAGCAAATGTAATGTGATGTTAGATCATTTCAAAGGAAACAGTGTCCAGAAAGAGAGAGTTGACACCTATATCTCATGTGTTAATCTGTCCATGAAAGAAAAGAAAGTGAAAGTGAAGTCACTCAGTGGTGTCCGACTCTTTGCAACCCCATGGACTGTAGCCTCCTAGGCTTCTCTGTCCAAGGGATTTTCCAGGCCATACCAACATTATATGCTTAGTTCTGGTCCCCAACCTCTAAGAAGGAAGTTGCATGATTGGGAGTGTGGCTATGGCTACAGTTCTTCATAGCTACAGTTCGTCATAAACATAAACTCACTTTTGGAAACGAATAACCATTCCTTCATTTGTTAACTTTTACAAGTTAAGATTTTCATATCCTTTCTTTTCTGTATAATAGCAAGAATAATGGCACTCCTCTATATAGGTCCTATGAGGACTAAATGAGATAATATTTGTAGAACACTTTTGCCCATGCCTGGCTGTCTGACTCTAAAGTTATTAAACACTACCTTGTATAACACAGATACATCATATTATTTGATTATCACATCACATTCAATTGTCACAGTATATCTGTGAAATGCATCTTATTATGGTCACTTTTGTTGCTATTGTTCAGTCGCTCAGTCATGTCCAACTCTTTGTGACCCCCGTGAACCGCAGCATGCCAGGCTTCCCTGTCCTTCACCATCTCCCAGAGTTTGCTCAAACTCATGTCCATTGAGTCAGTGATGCCATTCAACCATTTTGTCCTCTGTCGTCTCTTTCTCCTACTGCCTTCAATTTTTCCCAGCATCAGGGTCTTTTCCAATGAGTTGGCTCTTTGCAGCAGGTGGCCAAAGTATTGGAGCTTCAGCTTCAGTATCAGTCCTTCCAATGAATATTCAGGACTGATTTCCTTTAGGATTGACTGGTTTGATCTCCTTGCAGTCCAAGGGACTCTCGAGAGTCTTTTCCAACACCACAGCTCAAAAGCATCAGTTCTTCAGCACTCAGCCTACTTTATGGTCCAACTCTCACATCCATATATGACTACTGGAAAAACCATAGCTTTGACTATACAGACCTTTTTTGGCAAAGTAATGCCTCTGCTTTTTAATATGCTGCCTAGGTTCATCATAGTTTTTCTTCCAAGGAGCAAGTGTCTTTCAGTTTCATGGCTGCAGTCACCATCATCTGCAGTAGTTTTGGAACCCAAGAAAATAAAGTCTGTCACTGTTTCCTTTGTTTCCCCAGTAGAAATTGGTCATTTTATTGATGATAAAACTGAGGATCAAAAAACACAAGGACCCTCTAGTAAGTGACATTAAGTGATAGCTCTGAAATTCAAACCCAATTCCAGAGTCCATGGCGTTTCCACTAAACCACCTTGGCAGATATGTAAATTGTCATTTAGAAATCCATTATGAAGGAGATAGAGAACATGAACACCTATGCTTCACTCTCCAACTGAAAAAAATATTACACCTCTATAAAGAATCACTGCCTTTCGTGAGTGAACAACATATCTATTGAGCAACTAGGAAGTCTCTTGCTTTCTGAGCACATGGGAAGATTACTTTTTGGTCTCTAGCCACAGGTATTCACAGAGTATTTTTTCAACAGTTAAACTGCTCTAGGCCTTTGTTTCAGGAATCATACACACACACACACACACACACACACACACTTACACACGCACATAAACCCCTTCACCTTCCCCTCATTGGAACCCCTGTTTCTCAACAGGCCACTACTTAAGTTTTGGAAATGTAAATCAGTCTTTTTTTTTTTTTTCCAGTGGGTTTTGTCATACATTGATATGAATCAGCCATGGATTTACATGTATTCCCAATCCCGATCCCCCCTCCCACCTCCCTCTCCACCCGATTCCTCTGGGTCTTCCCAGTGCACCAGGCCGGAGCACTTGTCTCGTGCATCCCACCTGGGCTGGTGATCTGTTTCACCATAGATAGTATACATGCTGTTCTTTTGAAATATCCCACCCTCACATTCTCCCACAAAGTTCAAAAGTCTCTTCTGTATTTCTGTGTCTCTTTTTCTGTTTTGCATATAGGGTTATCGTTATCACCTTTCTAAATTCCATATACAAATCAGTCTTGAGGAATCCTAGAGCCAAAGGAGTTTTTCCATTGATTAATTTTAAGTGTTATTCAAGTCACTGCTAGTCTACACCCTTTATTTATTTATTTATTTTTTGATGTTCATAACCATCTAGGCTTCACTTTATTATTTTTTTTCCAGATTCTGACATGATTTTTTTTTCATTTATTTTTATTAGTTGGAGGCTAATTACTTTACAATATTGTAGTGGTTTTTGCCATACATTGACATGAATCAGCCATGGATTTATAGCGTTGATGTCAAGTCTATAAATTCTAGAGACTTCATTTATCCACCCTTTTATTTACTCAACAAATATTAATAATAATAGCTAATACAGATGGTACCTACTAAGTTCCTTTTCACCACTCTATGGACTTTGCACCTATTAACCCATTTATTTCATATAACAACCCTATGAGACAGGTACTATTGTTATCTTTTTTTAAAGATAAAAACCTTAGGCATAAGAGAGGTTATATAACTCATGTAAGGTCACAAAGTTAAAAAAAAATGATAGCTAGGATTAAAGCACAGGCTGTCTGTCTTTAGCACATGTCTAAACTTCCCTAAATACATGCTGGACACTGGAATAGTTTAAGTGTTCAACTGACTCCAAAATAAATATTGAGCACCCAATATGTGCTTTACACAGTGCTAATCACTACATTGAGGATAAAAGAAACATTAGACACTGTCTTTGCCTTCAAAGATCCTACAGACTATGAAAGGAGAAAAAATGAACACACATAAAACAACATATAAAGACATGGTCACTAGAGTACTGGAATTTAGGATAATACTGACTGCAAATAGTCTCTCCTAATGTCTCTATAAACCCTTGAATTGTACCAGAAATTCAATATTTTATCATCCAAAGTATACCACCCAAACCACATATCAACCCTTTCTCCCCCTTCTGAAGTGGCATAGAACTTTGGTGGCACATACATGCTCAAATACATCAATAACCGACATACAGATGGCTAACAAACACATGAAAAGATGCTCAACATCACTCATTATTAGAGAAATGCAAATCAAAACCACAATGAGGTACCATTACACGCCAGTCAGGATGGCTGCTATCCAAAAGTCTACAAGCAATAAATGCTGGAGAGGGTGTGGAGAAAAGGGAACCCTCTTATTTTGACTAATTTTGAGATAAATTCACAAATCATTTCCTGGACTGACCCTGGTGAGCCTCTCATAAGGAAATATAAAGCATAATATTGCTATTTGGCCTGAATGAGCACCAGGAAATACCAAGGGCTTTTTGAAACTGATGTTTTCTTCTACTTTCACTTGGCATTCTGTGTAATTCATATATGCCAGAGCCTACAATAACAGAAGGATCGTGACACACAAGGCAAGACTAGGTATGGGTGTGCAAACTTTATCATAAATTACGCCCTTTATCTATCAGGAAATTTTACCAGAAGAGAATTTAATTAAAATGCAGAACTATCTCCAAAACTATACATTTAAAATATTTTCCCTTTTAAACGTTTAAAACTAAAAGACTCTGATGGTATTTATAACTATTGAGTATTTTGCTAAGTATTCTATACTTTTAGATTTTATTATCACTATTTCAGTGTTTGGCAATCTACAGGCACTGCTTGTTTTGTACATAAAGGTTCATTGGAATACAGCCACACTCATTTCTTTACATATTGTCCCTGACTGCTTTTGTGCTGCACTAGTAGTGTTGAGTAGTTGAAACAGAGACTGAACAGCCCAAAATATTCAAAGCCTGAAATATTCATTATTGAGCCCTATACAGAAAAAGTTTGCCAACTGCAGAACTATTTCATTGAAAGTGTTATTATAAATCTAATAGAAACAAGAGTTCAAGGCAGAAAAAGAATTGAAAATTTATCAGGACATATATACACACACACACACATATATACTGACAGCTCATTTTTATTAAATAAATTTATTTGAAGGTTAAATCCTATAATGTTGAACTGGGAAAGCATTACAAAATGTGTCCATAGATATTCAATTTTATTTTTTTAATATTATTTTACACTTAGGGAAAAAGTCTCAAATATTTTGAACACAGTTATTTAAATCAGTCTGAGTCCTACTCTGACTCTGGGCAGTACTCACACATACACATTTACAGAATTACTCATGTACATGTGAATTTTATGATCTGCCTTCTTCATTTAACGTTATTGCACAAACTCATAGGATGTCAGTGCTTAGAGGTACTCATAGATTCAACCCAACCCCACTCCCACTCCAGTGTCACAATGAGGACAATGAGGCTCAGAGAGGGGAAAGGACTTGCCCAAGACCTAACAGTAACAGATTAAAGTGAACTCCATGTTTCCTCTGCAATTACCTCAACTCTGTTTTATATATATATATTCCTTATACTGATAGATCATTTGAGTTTAGACTTTAATGAAATTTCATACTTAACTATTCTCTTACTTTTGTAACACACTTGGTTTCCAGATGAGAAAAGTAAAGATCTCACAATAAATTAGAGGTAGAATTGGGACTAATTGCATATCTATCATCTGCAAAAAATGACTAAAGGTGACATTTGGTCCAAGCCTGGCACTCTGGGACCCATCATGTTCACAAGTGGATGTCTATTTTTCATGTGATATTAAGAAACTATAGATTGTACTACCCAACCTGACTTCTTGTCTCCTTGTGGGCATAGTAAGTGAGGAACAGGTAGTTCCCAGAGAGGTTCTCTTGACAGGCATGAGTGAAACAGACAAACAGAAGGCCTGATGACTATAGGAATCATGAGATGGTACAGGATTACTATTGCTCCATGTTTTCTCTAAAGCCAGGGCTTCTCTTATTGCTCAGTTGGTAAACAATCTGCCTGCAATGCAGGAGACCCCGGTTCGATTCCTGGGTCGGGAATATCCCCTGGTGAGGGGAAAGGCTACCCACTCCAGTATTCTGGCCTGGAGAATTCTATGGACTTTATAGTCCATGGGGCCACAAAGAGTTGGACATGACTGAGTGACTTTCACTTTCACTTTCCCTAAAGCCAGGGATCCAGAGAGTAAGAGAGAAAAAGCTTGGTAGTTGAAGTTTCTGACATATTGGCTTTGGCTTTGGGACTTGGAACAGGCCTGGCCTTTCACTTTGTGCTCTGTTAGATCTGAATTGCCCAGTATTTCTCCGCACCCTACCCACTCTCTACCTCTCTCTTTCATTCTTTCTCTCACACATACAGACACACACACTATCTATGCTTTCCAGAAGAGCCTACTCTTTCCACAGTTACCCCTTGCCCCATCTTCTCCTGGATAACTCTGATAATTTTTCAATGTCAGCTTTAGTCTTCTTGCTCATGAAACCTTCCAAGATTCCTGCAGCTAAAAATAAGTTCTACCTCATGTGAAGCCTCATAGTTCTTTCTTCTATAATTCTTTATCCTTCAGCCCTATATTTCTAAGATTGTATCTTGTATATGTGCATGCGTCCTCAGTCTCATCATTCATGTCCAACTCTTTGCGGTTCTATGGATTGTAGCCCACCAAACCCCTCTGTCCATGGGATTCTCCAAGCAAGAATACTGGAGTGGGTTGCCATGCCCTCCTCCAGGGGATCTTCCCGATCTAGGGATCGAACCTGTGTCTCCTGCATCTCCTGCGTTGCAGGCAGATTCTTTACTGCTGAGCCACTGGGGAAGCCCCCGTATCTTGTACAACCAGGTCTAAATGTTTATTGAAAAAATTAATGATAGTATTTCATCTTTACAAAACTAATGTCATAGGTAGTACAAGGGTCATCATTCATATCTGATAGATAACAAATTGGAGGTTTTGAGAGGCGAAAAGCCTCTCATGGGGCAGAGACTAGGCACAAGCTTAGTCTTTTATTTTTCCTTATTGCTCTATCTGGAAATGAACAGAAATAAAGATTTAGTCTTCAGCAAAACCTTTGAGGAAGGTGGGAGGGGGGATCAGGATGGGGAACACATGTAAATCCATGGCTGATTCATGTCAATGTATGGCAAAAACCACTACAATATTGTAAAGTAATTAGCCTCCAACTAATAAAAATAAATGATAAAATAAAATAAAAATAAATAAATATATAAAAAGATTATCCCAGAACTCTGAACACACCCTAGATCTCTTAAAATTTTGGAAATATGGCTTGGAACCCAAAGCTTGGGTATGGACTCAGGGATTTTTCAAGCCAGGTTGTTTTTTCTTGTGATTATTTTTTACAGATAGTGTCAGGGTTGCATGGCCTGAAATGACTCTCATGGTTATCTAAGACAAGTTTGTAGACAGAAAAACTGTAAATTAAAACTGACAAAAACTGAAAGTTGTGAGAGTGTTAAGTGAATCTCTTCCCCCTTCCCTCTACATGTAATAAAGCCTATATAACTACACTCCCAGGGAAAGTAACTTCAAACTTCCACATGAATTAATAGTTTCACTCCAAGAGATGGGGATACCAGATGACCTTACCTGCCTCCTGAGAAATCTGTATGCAGGTCAGGAAGCAACAGTGAGAACTGTACATGGAACAACAGACTGGTTCCAAATAGGGAAAGGAATACATCAAGGCTGTATATTGTCACCCAACTTATTTAACCTATATGAAGAGCTCATCATGTGAAATGCTGGGCTGGATGAAGCACAAGCTGGAATCAAGATTGCCAGGAAAAGTATTAATAACTTCAGATACACAGATGACACCACCCTTATGTCAGAAAGCGAAGAAGAACTAAAGAACCTCTTGATGAAAGTGAAAGAGAAGAGTGAAAAAGTTGGTTTAAAACTCAGCATTCAGAAAACTAAGATCATGGTATCCAGTCTTATCACTTCATGGCAAATAGATGGGGAAACAATGGAAACAGTGAGACACTCTATGTTTCGGGGCTCCAAAATCACTGCAGATGGTGACTGAAGCCATGAAATTAAAAGATGCTTGCTCCTTGGAAGAAAAGCTATGACCAACCTAGATAGCACATTAAAAAGCAGAGACATCACTTTGCCAATGAAGGTCCATCTAGTTAAAGCTATGGTTTTTCTAGTAGTCATGTATGGATATGAGAGTTGGACTATAAAAAAAGCTGAGCACCAAAGAATTGATGCTTTTGAACTGCAGTGTTGGAGAAGACTCTTGAGAGTCTCTTGGACTGCAAGGTGATCAAACTAGTCAATCCTAAAGGAAATTAGTCCTGGATATTCATTCAAAGGACTTATGCTGAAGTTGAAACTCTGATACTTTGGCCAGCGAAAAACTGACTCATTGGAAAAGACCGTGATTCTGGGAAAGACTGAAAGCAGGAGGAGAAGGGGATGACAGAGGATGAGATGGTTGAATGGCATCACTAACTCCATGGATATGAGTTCGAGCAAGCTCTGGGAGTTGGTGATGGACAGGGAAGCCTGGCGTGCTGCAGCCCATGGGGTTGCAAAGAGTCGGACACGACTGAGTGACTGAACTGAACTGAACTGAAGACTCTCATGCTGTTGCTTTGTTGCCCTTAGGAAATAAGCCAAGCAGCACTGGTTTAATTGACAAGTTTAGAATGCACATTTTCTGATGAAGAACTATCAACCATTGAGAGGTCTTGTGGTCAGGAGCTGAAAGCTATGAATTGGCTTCCCAGGTACCTCTTTCTTCTGAGGCCTGTTTAGAATTAGAGCTGTATACTTGACAGAAACTAATTTTTGCAGCTGTTAGAAGCCAGGACAGCTGTGAAAAGAGTGAGCTGGATTGGGTTCTGCCTCGCGTACCACTCTAAAACTCTGCCAACACCAGTTTCTAGAACCTTTCCCACAAATGAAAGTACAAAGAGGAAAGAGTCATGTGTGCTTTTCACAGGGCTGGCAGAGACTAGAAGCTTGGCACTTAGGTACTTCTCCTTGTTTCAACATGTACCCTGAATACATTCAAAATGGGAATGGCTAGAGGTTAAATATGAGGCACTGGGGTAGTTTTTTTTGTTGTTTTTTTTTTAAAGATCCACTTTTCTGGCCATCACTTCCCTAAATGGTATCTAAATTCAAATCACCAACACCTGTTCTCTTGGCAGCATGCAATTTGGGAGAGATTTGCAGTGTCCTTAGACATGTCTTTAAAGTTTCATAATATGAGTTCCTGTATTTCCCATGCTATGTGGACTCAGAATTGACAGTGTATGTTTTCAGAAATGCAGACATGTAAATGGGTCAGAGAAGATGTGAAGCTGCCAGGAGTGGCAGAAGCCCAGTACTATATAAAAATGTGTGACCCTTTCCTAAAATTATTACAATTTCATGATTAGGACTACAGATCATTAAGCCAATCCTAGAACCTTCTAAATATAGGGTTCTTTGTGACTGCACAGGTCACACACTCATGAAGCCATCCTTACTTCCTGTTCATACAGAAACCATTCTCACATTTAAAATGTCCCTTGACAGAAAACCTGATAGGCATAATGGTTAATAAACTATCATCTCCTATGTGATGACTATATTTTGGAATGTTGCAAGAAGAGAAAAATACAAGTCTCCTAATGATGGTAAAGAACCATTCAGAGACTTTGCAAGTTGAGATGGTGACTTCCTAGAGACAGGGGAATTGATTAAATGACCTTTTATCAATCTTTTAAAATGATACTATTTCCGTGACCCTCGTTGGCTTCTGTGATACTAACAAAGTCCAGAATCTCTTTTGAACATAATTAATAACTCCTATTGGCTTCTTGCCACTTCACATTTATTCACTGGATCAGTGCATGACTGCTCCTCTCATCCCACACAGTTGGGTCAGAGCCTTCACTGGTTAATATTTATAAAAATACTTTGAAGATGAATCCTTGGTGAAGAGAAGAAACACTAGAGTTGGATAGAACAGAGAGTTTTGGTGTCTGGGCCTCCTCTCAGAACTACCACTACCACACAATGCAATCTTTGACAGATTTTTTTGTAGCTGAGTGCCTGTACTTTCCTTTGGGTGAAGTAGCAAAAGCCAAGTAAAGAGACTATAACAACTGGTGAGGCTTTTCCCAGCTCCAATACTGAATGCCTGGGTTGCTTTAGAAGAGAAGTGTTGGCTGTCTTGTCTCTCTGGCCCATAGTACCTACCCCTCCCCCTTCCCCTCACACACACCACACTCTGAAGATGGTTCTTGTAGGGAAGTACTTCATATTATTAAGTGAAGTATACTCAGCAATACCTTGTCTGTGGGCTGGCATTTAGTCTTTGTCTACACACAGAAACTGGTTTGACTGAAACCTGAAAAAAACAAACAGACACAGGTCAAAAATAATAATCACAGTAGTTTTACACATACCTTTGGTTTCTACAGCTAAATAACTGATTTAACTGATTTTGTTAGCATTTTCTATCCTATTATTCTGACGATGTGAAGGCACTTACTAAAAGTGGTGGTTGTGGGGGAATTATGAAGTTGATTCTGAGCTTATTTCCCCCAAAACTTCTGAGGGGACTCTATCTTCTCCCCTATAAAGGAAAGAGAAGGGGACCTATGCTTTTAATTCCATATAAGGTATGACTGTGGACTACTCAGAATACCCCTCTTTGCAATAGTACCCTAACAGCAGAGAGCTGTAGCAGTGTAAGCTAGACTGGTCTCTGCTTGGGGCTCTAGCTTCAGCCCGAGCCTTGGACTGGGAATATGTCCACTCAACTCTGGCTTGTCTCACCTCCCTCTGCCTCCTGTGTGAACTGTCGGCCAGGTTAAACCAGGTCACCTCAGTACTTGTGTCATGGGGCAAAGGTGAGTAATCTTTGTTTCTTCAGCTCCTGGATTTTTAGCAATGTCTGGCTGCCTGCATACTGTTGAAATTCAGCTGCTAGCTGTACCTTAACCAAAACCAGTTGATTCTCTTAAAATAATCTGATTTCAGAAGCTCCTCGGGCATGGCTTAAGGTCTTGTTTTGCCTTTGGCCCTTGGCTCTGGGGCACTGGATACCTGAATTGATTTCAAAGTCATAAGAACCTAAATAGGCTACTGAAGGCTTCTAACTGGCCAACTCACAGCCTAGTTCAACATGCACTTATGGAGCCAATTGCTCTGTGCCAAGGTCAGTACCAAGAACTAAAGGTACAAAATGGACTGGACCTAGTCCTTGCCCTTCAGGAGTTCACAGCCTATTTACAAAGCCAGAGGAGTAAACAGATGATTTCAATGTATTGTGATTAATGATAGGCAAGAGATGAGAACTTGATGTCTTGAAAGCACTGAGGAGAAGCACCTAACCCAGCCTAGAGGCATCAGGGAAGATTTCCTGAAGGGGAGTTCAACATGTAGGTTTCAAAGGAGTTAGTGAGAAAAAAAGACGAGAAATAAATATTAAAGAATGGACAGCAATAGCAATGGCAAAGGAGTGTCTAATAGCACTCCATGCTCAGGGAACCATGGAGAGTCAAGAAAATTAAAATTTAAAGTACAAGGTTTAGAGTGGTAAGAAACGAGAGTAGAGAGGGAGATGGATGGGGAAGTAGTCATTGAGTATTGAATATCACATTAAAGAGCTTAGCTTATATCCTAAAGGCGAAGGGGAGCCCGTTAGGAGTTTTAAGCTGAGAAGATTTGTCAAACATCACTTGGGGTGCATTGAATATATGAATGAATAAACACATCTATGTCACAACTTTACCTGAAAATGTGCAGTTTTCCCAGGAGCCCTCAGAATAAGGCCAGAATTCATTTGCTTGTTTCTCACCAGGCTTCTCTAATCTCAGTTTCTATTCTCAACTCACTCTGTTCTCTAGCCACATAAAAGTCAGTCTTTTTACTCATTTAAAGCTCATGATATTCCTTATTACTAATTGGTAACTTTATGCTTCCCTTCTCTGGTGAATTCATAATAATTCTTTGAGAATAAGGACAATAAACATTTTCTCTAAGAAGTATTCCTTGACTACTACTTTATTTCTCCTCTGTCTTTCTGTAGGACCCTACTCATGCTTTATAGCTTTTAACACAAAGTGTTGTAACTTCGCTGTTTCCCTGAGTATTCCCCACTTGGCATGAGCTTCCTGAAAACAAAGAATATGCCTTAATTATTTCTACATTCTCGACTTTACATAATTAGCACTCAATAAATTTGAAAATTGAAAGAATGTAAAGATCAGCCACTTAAAATAGAAGGTTAGAAACAGACATTTCTAATCACTTTGGCACTGAAATGCTTTAATTGTGGGGTGTAGCAGAAAAAGCACCAATCACCAAGTTGTAAGGTGTGCAATAGGACTTGAGATTTCACTCCATGTCCTGATGGCTACTTACTGTAGTCATCTTTTCCTATCTCTGTACCTTGGTAGTCCCAAGCTATGTATTAGTTCAACTGAATCCCTAAAAGTTTATCAATCTCCCTCCCAATCCAGATCCAATTCTCTAGGATTATATGATTCGTATGATCCACATTCCTATATCTTAGAGGCCTAGAGAGGATATGGCAAGGGGATATATAAAACACTTGGGTTGAGAAGAAGAAAATGTGAGGTACTGTGATAAATGAATACTAGGAAAAGTATCTAAGAGATACTTTAGAAAGCCTCACTCAGAATGGAAACAGCTTCCTCTCCGTTCCTTTCCATCACATCTAAAGAATGATGCACAATGGCATTTAGAGTTGTGTTGAGTTGACTTTGCTTAGCTGCAGTAGCCCATGAAAGCCCATACAAAATAGTGCACAAAGTGAGTTTTGTAAATTAAATTCCAATAGGGTACATACTTATTCATTTGCAGCTTTCTTACATCAAGAGATGTGCTGATATACTCCAGTCTAAAAAAGCTAGATGTTTTCCTGGATTTGGTTGTGAAATCAAAGCCACAGTAACACAAGCCAGGCAGAAAAAAAGGAATTAAACATATTAACAGGACCTTTTCTAGCTGCCTGGAAGTAAAGAGGAAAAGCTTAATAACATTTGCAAAAGGATGGCTAATAGAATGTGTTGCTATTTAATTTGCATATTTTTTATTTAATGTGAAAATGGAGTCCTGATTCTTTTCTGATTCCTTTATCACTACTTCCAAACTGTAACTCTAGCTCATTTGTCATCCCAAGTTTGGACAATATTGGTTTGGTTGAACCCAGAGAAGTGAGTGCCAGGGTTCCAGGACAGAGTGTGAAGATAATTTATGTAATGTAATTTATGTAATGACAATTTAAAATGATAGTATTTGCATAGTGCTTTACTATGAAAAATCCCTTTTTTGCACAAATTATCTTGATTCTTATAATAACTATGCTCAAGTGAACCTCAGGGTTTTTGTACCTACTTTTCTTTTTGTTTGAATTGTTCTTCCCACTTATTAATATCTTTGCCTAGTTGTACTAATGCTTCAGGTCTCAACTCAATGATTACTTTAAGGTAACTTTTCTTGACTTCATTGTCTATGTTAAGTCTCTCTGTTACACACTCACAGCAACTGGTATCTTTCTTTGTTTCTGTTATCATAATTGCAATTTTACATGAGTGGGCATGAGTATTTAATTATGATAGCTCTATAATATAAAGTTGTTGAGAAGTGGCTGCCTAGCCAGAGACCATATTTATCAGCTCTCCTAACATCCTGGGGAAAGGAAACGTTCGTATGACCAGTTCTTACTAATGCAATATGAACAGACATATGTCATTTCTGGGCCATGGAAGTTAAAAAGCACGTATAACTTTTTTATCTTCTCTTTGTACTCTTCCTGCCTAGAGTCTTCTGAGGCCTTAAGGCGGTGGTTTTTAAAGTTGACTGCAATGTTAGAATCACCTAGAAACTTAAAAATTTCTGATAGCCAAATCAATTAAATCTCTGTATGTGGACAGCCAGGCATCAGTACTTTTTAAGCTCCTTAGGATATTCTAGTGGGTAGTCAAAGCTGAAAACCGCTGCCTAGGCATGGCTTCTGAATCACTGAAACACTGTGGAGAAACGCTGCCTGTTGAGTAAGAATGTCTGTATTTCTCTCTTATGTGAACAAAAAGTAAGCTTATGTTGGTGGTGGTGAAAGTCACAGAAATTTGGGTAGTTTTTTGTGTTGTTATATCAGCTATTTTACTGTAACTAATATATTCCTCATTGTATCTCTAGTGCCTAGCACAGAGCCAAGTATATATTAGTGCATAATTAATATTTATTGAAAAAAAGGTATTATCTTTCTCACCTCTACACTGAAGCTCAAAGTGGTTAAATAAGTTCCCAAAGTTTGCACAGTTAGAAAGCAAGCAGAAGCCTGATTTTGAGCCCAGGTCTCCTTGATTACAAAATGATTATTCCCACTCTATTATGATATTCCATTTTGCATATGAGGAAACCATAAGTTTTCAGAAACACAGGCACTAACTTCACTACCCCTTATAAGTAGCAATTAGTGATGCCCTCAGGATGGTGGGGCTATTAGTACTTAATTAGTGGTAAAAAAACAAAAAGACACTGATGGGAGTTGGTAGAAGTTGGTAGGTGTTAAGACCCTTATCTGGATCTTAGGTTGCCTGTTTTAAGATTAAGCCTGAAACTTCAAGACCCTTTTTCACGAGACAAAAAAAAAAATTAGAATATAGTATTTTGTGGTAGAAAAACAAGACCTTGGCCCTAGACCAAATTAAGATCCACTTAAATGATCTCATTGACTCCAGTTTCCCTTTATCTTCCAACTTTGTCTAATGTGGCTTTCTAAAGACCATGTGCATCCTATCACCTCCATAGCTCAAAAATAAGTGAAGACTTCCTTTCCCTCCCCATATCAATTCCATATCATTCTGCCCAAACGGCTACAAGACTCTCCATAAACTGTCCCTGTCATACCCAGCAAACTTTTTCTGTCAGCCCTCCTCTACACAGACTTTTCTTAAGCAGAGTGCCTTTTTCACACTTTGTACCCCATCCATATCAACTTCAGCATTCCTTCAAACTTTTCTTTATGCTGAGGCTTGCTATCTACACTACTTTGCTCATGTTCCATAACTCCAAGAAGTCATTTTATATTACTCTGGTCCATATAGTATTTTTATAGTTGCCATGATTTGTGTATTGGTTCCATCTCCCTGAACGAGTTTGTCAACAACTTGGTTAGCCAGATACCATACCAAGTCTACTTCATTTATGGAATTTTGGTCATTGATAATTTTCTTTACAAAGGTAGTTAGCAAGTCACTTTTTAATACATGATCCCATTTGACAGTTACACTCACCCTATGAAATATATAAATTGATTCCCTATTTTGCAAAATAATTATTGCAAATCTGCTACCTGCCAGGCACTGTGCAAGGAAGTTATTTCTAGCCTTTGTTTATAGATGAAGAAACTGAAAACTATGATAGAGACAGATAAATTCACACAGTTGAAAGACAACTGATCTAGGCCTCCTCAGGTTTATCATTCTACATGCAAGGCTTTCTCTTTTACATGTTAGAGCTCCTCTAGAGTAAGCATTCAGTATTTATTAATTGAAATAAACTAAATTTTATTTTTATGTATTTGGGGGAATTCAGTTCAGTTCAGTCACTCAGTCATGTCCGACTCTTTGCAACCCCATGGACTGCAGCACGCCAAGCATCCCTGTTCATCACCAACTCCTGGAGTTTACTCAAGCTCATGTCCATTGAGTCAGTGATGCCATCCATCCATCTCATCCTCTGTTGTCCCCTTCTTCTCCCACCTTCAATCTTTCCCAGCATCAGGGTCTTTTCCAACGAGTCAGCTCTTGGCATCAGGTGGCCAAAGTATTGAAGTCTCAGCTTCTGCATCAGTCCTTGGAATGAATATTCAAGACTGATTGACTGGTTGGATCGCTTTGCTGTCCAAGGGACTCTCAAGAATCTTCTCCAACACCACAGTTCAAGAGCATCAATTCTTTGGCATTCAGCTTTCTTTATAGTCCAACTCTCACATCCATATATGACTACTAGAAAAACCATAGCTTTGACTAGATGGAACTTTGTTGGCAAAGTAACGTCTATGCTTTTTAATATGCTGTCTAGGTTGGTCATAACTTTTTGGGAGGGTGGAATTAATGGTATATTATTAGGAGCATTAGCAATGTTGGACACCAATTGCTTGCTGGGTAGGAAGGATATATACATAAAAATTAATAACATTGGTTATGTTCTGTTAAGTTCCAACTGAGTGACAGTTTCCCAGGCCTTCTGAAAAGGAGAAGAGCACTGTAGGAGCGTTAGAAGGAATGTTCAAATCCTTGCCCTGTCACTTACTAACCATGAGAACTTAAACTGAGGCTTGGAGAGAAACAATACTCCCTACTTTGTAGAATTTTCATGAGGATTGAATAAAGTATGTATCTGTAATGCCTGGAATGTTTCACAAATATCAATTCTTGTTTGGTTCTTTGGCATTATAAAGCATACTTTTGAGGGTCAGAGACGATATAGACCCAAGTGAAGAGAAATTCATTGAGCAAATTGCAATTGAGTTCCTCTTAAGTGTCAGGCTCAGTGCTAGGAGCTGGAGAAAGAACAGTGAACAAAGTAAACAAGACTTTTGTTTTTATAGAGCGTACAAGCAAGCGCTTTATGAAATATAAGCTATGTGCCTATAATATTTAATTCCATTGAGCCTCAGTTTGCTCAATGGAATGGTAGTCATTCCCCAACATACTATATCAGGAAGTTGTGAGAACCAGATTAGATGATGTACATGGAAGCATTCTTGTGAACTGTAAAAAATTGTACTAATAAAATTATTAGTATTTGTGTTCCTATTTGATAGCAAGAGGGGTTAAAAAACATAAGTTGGTAGCTGTAGATACCAGAGAATACATTATCACAAAATCTTGACCAGACTAGCAAGAGTACTTATGGGTACCAGAGTGCATATTGCCATAGAATCCTGATCAAGAGCCTGACCAGTCTGGAGTGACTATGAGAAAGTCATTAACATCAAGGGTCAGCTGTTGGAGGTACCCAGGCACTTTGTACAGCCAGGGAGGTCTGGCTGTAATAGTGAAAGAGAAAACCTTTGTCCTGGCATCTAGCCACTCTTTCTTATACTCATGTTCCCACCTTCCCTGTCAGGAAGTCTATATATCCCCATTGTCTTCCCAATTTTTCCCCTTCTCCCCACTCTAAGTGAATCTGCTCTAGGGACAATATCTGGTCAATTAATTCATATTGATGGGTCAATGACTGAAAGGTCTTCATGGATGATCACTCCCAAGGAAAGGGACATTGAGTTGGGGGCTAAGTCTTAAGATAAAGAAATCAAATACTAATTGGTAGAATTCTGAAGAGTATCACTAAAGCTTGAGTTCCTCTGAAATCAGGTGGATAGAAGACTTAACAATAATAGAACCAGAAAATATAGGCACTAAAAGGTTTCTCAAAGTATGTTTACTAGAACACTACTCATTCATCTGTTCTTCTAGAAAAGAAGAGAATGGAGAAGTGATGGCTAATATCCCTGGAAATCTTCAAAGCATAGGTCTTTTAGGAACCATTGTCAGGATTGGAGAAGGACACAGATCTGTTGGCACATGAAGATAGAACCATCTTTAAATATCACTAGTAAGGTCCTCAAACTGCATTAGTTGGCAAAAATGTATATTCTTTGCTTCTGTAGAAAAATATATTCATTTGATTGTTTTCCTGGAAACCCTCTTTGAAGGAAACTGTCACTTTTTCCAGAAGGAATATCCCAGGCACATGTTACTGAGAGCTACTATGCTCCTACAATGTGCCTTCTCCCTGGTAACATTTGACTGACCAAAGGATGGACATGTAACACAAGTTTTTACAATCAATCTTTATCTTGGTTTTTGTAGATTCCAAGCTAGTTTGGCTCTTAACTTGAACTTGTAGAGATGTTATCAGTAGCCATTTTGTCCAGGATGGACTTAGAATGAAGAAAGTGGTTTATAGAGAGGAGAAGGAAGAGGAAACATGCCAAAAGAAGCAAAGACAGTAAAAAGAAAAGAGACCTGATAGTACTAAGTCTCTTGTTCTAATTGTTTGAGGCCCCGAAGAGTCCTGGTTCTGTAAGACATCCCTATACACTTAATTATTAATATAAATAGTTCTGTATTCTAAGTTATTCAAATTCTCTTTTTTTCCTTGTTGACCTTAACTAGGTTTCTATTATTTGCAAACATACTCCTAAACTAGTAAAGCCTCATACTTATCAAAAACAAAGGTGACTCATTAGTGAGCTTTTATATTTATACAATCCTACCATTGTATAGGCCTTTTTTGCTTTTATTTTTATTATGACTTAATCACATTTTTTATGGTTTTTATTCTTCAATTTTTTGATGCAGTGTATCACAGTGATTGATTTTCAGATACTGAAAAATACTTGCTTCTCTGGGATAAATTCCACTTGATCATGGTTGTATGATAATATTAATGTATTATTGGATTCATATTGCTCATATATTATTGAGGATTTCTGCATCTATGTTTATTAGTGATATTGGGCTATAATTTTCTTTTTTGTGGTATCTCTGTCTGATTTTGGTATCAAGGTGATGATGGCCTCATAGAATGAGTTGGGGAGTTTTCGTTCCTCTGCAATCTTTTGGAACAGTTTTAGAAGGATAGGTGCTAATTCTTCTCTAAATGCTTGATAGAATTCACTTTTGAATCCATCTGGTCCTAGGCTTTTGTTTGTTGGGAATTTTCAAATCACAGTTTCAACTTCAGTCCTTACGATCAGACTGCTCATATTTTCTATTTCTTCCTGGTTCAGTCTTGGGAAATTTTACCTTTCTAAGAATTTGTCCATTTCTTCCAGGTTGTCCATTTTATTGGTATACAGTTGCTTGTAGTAGTCTCTTAGGATCCTTTGTATTTCTGTGGTGTCAGTTTTAATATTTTTTTCCTTTCTAATTTTACTGATCTCACTTCTCTCTCTTTTTTTTTTTTCTTTTGGTGAGTCTAGCTAAAGGTTTATCAATTTTGTTTATCTTTTCAAAGAACCAGCTTTTAGTTTCATTGATCTTTGCTATTATTTTCTTTGTCTCTATGTCATTTATTTCTGCTCTGGTGTTTATAATTTCTTTCCTTCCACTAACTTCAGGTTTTGCTTGTTCTTCTTTCTCTAGTTGCTTCAAGTGTAAGGTTATGTTGTTTATTTGAGGTTTTCTTGTTTCTTGAGATAAGACTGTATTGCTACAAACTTTCCTCTTAGTACTGCTTTTGCTGTATCATAGTTTTGGATCATTGTGCTTTCATTTTCATTTTCATTTGTCTCTAGGTATTTTTTTTATTTCCTCTTTGATTTCTTCAGTGATCCATTGATTATTTTGTAGCATATTGTTTAACCTCCACCTGTTTGTGTTTCTTAGTTTTCTTCTTGTAGTTTATTTCTAATCAAATACTGTTGTGGTCAGACTAAGTCAAAGCCTTTGATTGTGTGGATCACAACAAACTGTGGAAAATTCTTAAAGAGAACAGAATACTAGACCACCTTACCTGCCTCCTGAGAAATTTGTATGCAGGTTAAGAAGCAACAGTTAGAAGAACTGGACATGGAATAACAGACTGGTTCCAACTTGGGAAAGGAGTATGCCAAGGCTGTATATTGTCACCCTGCTTATTTAACTTATATGCAGAGTACATCATGCAAAATGCCAGGCTGGATGAAGCAAGATTGTCTGGAGAAATATCAATAACTTCAGCTATGCAGATGACACCACACTTATGGCAGAAAGCAAAGAACTAAAGAGCCTCTTGATGAAAGTGAAAGAGGAGAGTGAAAAAGTTAGTTTAAAACTCAAAACTCAGAAAACTAAGATCATGGCATCCGGTCCCATCACTTCTTGGCAAATAGATGGGGAAACAATGGAAATGGTGAGAGACTTTATTTTGGGGGGCTCCAAAGTCTCTGCAGATGGTGACTGCAGCCATGAAATTAAAAGACGCTTGCTCCTTGGAAGAAAAACTATAACCGACCTAGACAGCATATTAAAAAGCAAAGACATTACTTTGACAACAAAGGTCCATCTAGTCAAAGGTATGGTCTTTCCAGTAGTCATGTATGGATGTGAAAGCTGGACTGTGAAGAAAGCTGAGGGCCGAAGAACTGATGCTTTTGAACTGTGGTGTTGGAGAAGACTCTTGAGAGTCCCTTGGACTGCAAGGCAATCCAACCAGTCAATCCTAAAAAAAATCAGTCCTGAATATTCATTGGAAGGAATGATGCTGAATCTGAAACTCCAATACTTTGGCCACCTGATGTGAAGAGCTGACTCATTGGAAAAGACCCTGATGCCGGGAAAGATTGAAGGCCAGAGGAGAAGGGGACGACAGAGGATGAGATGGCTGGATGGTATCACCAACTTGATGAACGTGAGTTTGTGTAAGCTCTGGGAGTTAGTGATGGACAGGGAGCCCTGGTGGGCTGCAGTCCATGGGGTCGCAAAGAGTCAGACACAACTCAGGAAATGAACTGAACTGAGCTGTGGTCAGAAAAGATGCTTGATAAAATTTCAATTTTCTTAAATTTACCAGAGTGTTATTTGTGGCCCAGTAAGTGGTCAATCCAGGAGAATGTTCCATGTGCACTTTAGAAGAGCATGTATTCTGCTGCCTTTGGATGGAATGCTCTATAAATATCATTTAATTCCTTCTAGTCTAATGTGTCATTTAATGCCTGTGTTTCCTGATGGATTTTCTGTCTGGATGATATATCCATTGATGAATGTAGGGTATTAAAGTTCCCTAGTATTTGTGTGTTACTGTCAATTTCTCTTTTTATAGTTGTTAGTATTTGCCTTATATTCTTATGTTGGATGCATATATACTTATCTTTGGATTGATCCCTTGATTATTATGTATTTTCCTTCTTTGTCTCTTATAGCAGTCTTTATTTTAAAATCTATTTCATCTGGTATGAGTATTGCTGTGCCAGCATTTTTAAGTCTCCATTTACATGGAATACCTTTTTCCATCCCCCACATATGATTGTAATGACGGAACTTGTAGACCAGGTGCTATTTGAATAGTTAAGAAACCTACAGAAACTGAGGCACATAGCAAGGCTAAAGCTTATCAAGGGTCAATATTAGAGTTAGAGTAGATATAAAAGTGTTATGATTTTGGATTATTCATTAATTTCGTTGTCTCAGCCCAAATTGAGGGGGCTTGGGTTTGCACTGGTGAAAAATGCCATAGAGATGGCAGAGTAAAAGCCAAAGGTTTCCTCTAACACCTGAGTGACAGAATCTATGAGCCTAAAGCTGTTAAAGCATGTGAGTATAGTCATTCTGAGTCCACAGTGGTTGGCACGTTCATTTTATGCACCATGGCATACAGTAGTTAAGAAAGCATAATTTGTTGAGTCAGAAGATCTTTGACTCTTGTCTATATAACTTTCAAACTGTGTGGTTCTAAGCAAGAAACAAACTCTCTGAGCTCCAGTTCTCTCATTTCTGAAATGAGATGAAAAATACCTTCCTAGCTAAACTCACAGAGTTGTTAGGGTTATCATAGGAAAAAGCTCTAAAAGTTCTCAAAGCTGAACATATCCTAATTGTTCTGACTTTTTAACAAATAAAAGTTCAGTTCTACTAATGCTGAAAATAATGTTTGGTTATTTTCTATTGACTATTTCTTGAGGGTATGCCTAGCACATAGTGGGTACTGAGAAAAAAGTCAGTTACTTATTAAGACTGTCTGGCATTTTATCAATGGAAAGAAGACCACACAGAAGATATACAAATATCATTTAGTAGTCAGGATAACATAAGCAATGGTGCCAGGTTTCTAAACCTGACTCTATCGATTGCTAGCTGTTTGATCTCAGATAAGTTGCTGTATTTCTCCAAGCTTTATTTTTCTTTTCTCATCTATAAAATAAGAGTAATAATAGCTGTTTTCTCATAGGATTGTTGTGAGGATTAAATGATTTAATTCAAATAAAGCTGTTAGAAGAATGGCTGAATACAGAGTAAGTGCTCTTAGTACTAGATGAATTAGTTCATGGAAGCTCTTTTAAAAGGATGGCTAGCATACAATAAGTATAATAAATATTCGTGGTATTATAGTCCATTGCATAGACTTCCCTCTATTGAAGAGAGCCACAACCCAATTGTTACTAGATGAGGCCATTTTGTTTCAATTTGAACACACAATCCAAATGCTCTTGCAATGCTATATTCTTCTAGGCCTATATCCTTGTCCTAGTTTACTATCTGTGATAGGGGATGCTGTTAACAGCTTTGCAGACAAGTTTTCCAGGCACTGCCATAGCACAGGCAATTGCATTTTGGCCAGCATTGGAAAGCAGGTGACTAAGGAATGATAATGTTAGATAGGAGACAAAGGACATATTGCTGATAAGCTAGTATTTGATCTTTGTTTTTGAATTTGCTTTATTCCCAGGTTTAGGTTGATTCACAAAGGAAAACAACCAGAATTGGTATAGTTTGCAATTCTATGAGAATGTAATCTGTTTTGGTCTGTTGGAAAATAGTTTGCTCTTCTTCATGGCTTTGATCATAATAACTCATGATTCCAGTATACACAAACCTGAATCATCTATCTAAATAAAGTAATAAAATTTCAACTGACAAATATCAGAACACTATCTGTGATTCTTTCAGCAAAGTATAAGAATTCCTACTAATAACTCTCTACTTTCCAAGGTAAAAGAGAATGATACCCCTTCCTTTCATTTTTTATTGGTTTGCATTTCAACTCAGCCAAAAAATAAAGAAACTGTTGATGTTCACAGATTGATTCATGATGGTCTAAGGAGTTAACTTCCCTGGTCAAGGGTAGAACTTAATTGGTTAGGACATTTTCTCAGGGACTTGTGAGATAACTCACACTTCTCTGAAAGGGAAACTTGTTGCAGAAGGCAGTAGCAAAGGATTGTAGAACTTTATCTATAACACAACCTCGGCTCTACCCCCTTGGGTCTTCACTCTCACTCATGCCCCAAAGAAGCTGCCAGAAAAGTGGACTCCAGAGAATTTGTCCCAATTTCAAGATAGAGCTAGTCCAACTCTAACCAAAGTTTTCAGTTAGCTACAAATAATGTGTGTCTCTGGGGAAAGGGGATCACTTGTTTATCACTGAAAATTCTGGTGTGGAAGAAAGAACTCTGACAAAGGAGAATGCTGTTCCCACATTTCTTTGCATCTGGATAGCTAAATGACCTTTGACCAGGTCACTTCAGGTTCAAAGGGTAGACTCCCTTTCTAATTAACAGAGTTAATTGTGCATGCTCTGCTTAACTCCAAAAGTTTCTATGAAAACTGGGATATTATACACATATATTTTTGTGAATCATATTTTCCTATGTAAAACTCACTGCTGTCAAGGCCTGAAGCTGCAGAGATACCATGAAGATAGGGTGAAGACACCCCTCTTTTGTTTACTACAGAAATAACATGGATATGATAGCTGTTGTTCAGTGGTCCATCTTTTCTAGCTTTAATCTCTATATGGAAGCTCTGCTACTGTGAAAGATAGCAATGATCTCAAGCGCATCTATTGGCCTTACTCTGATTTCCCCAAAACATTCCATTCTTAAAGGCCTATAGGTGATATATGTTCTCTGATTGATTGTCATTTTTCCCTTTTGGCAGCTATTGATTCCCGCCTCCTTATCAGGTAAAGCAAAAACAAACTTGAGCCAAGATTCCCTGTATATTGCCATCTACAAATGTGTTTTCCACAACAAAAGTTGTCAAGGACATTTCTAGAGTAGAATGAGATGAGGCCCTTTTGCTGGAGAAGGGTGAGATATGGTGAGATGTGAGATGTAGGAAGAAAGAAAGATATAGTTGAAATGATTTCCAACTGTTGACCTCTGCCTCACATGTTTTGAAACCTTTTAAATAGGAGTTTAAACTTTGAATCCCAAATGTTGTCCCTGGCACTTGAACGTGGGGTCAAACATCCTTAGGCATTTTGAAAAGTAAACAGAAGTATACAGATGATACCAGTAATTAACTGTTGCCTAATGCATGAGAGGCAATATGACATTCTGTTTTGTGTCATAGAGAGTAGGCTTCAAGTTCTAGGTCTGCCCAAATATAGTCATCTTTAAAATGGGAATAATAACAGCAGTGTTTCCCTTGAAGAGCTCTTGTAAGCACATAATGAACAGATTATTATAATAATCCTTATTGCATATTCTGAGTTTTTTTTTTTTGTTTTTGTTGCTGTTGTTTTCACAGCAAACTGTGAAGAATAAAATTATTATTATCTCCATTTAGAAAAAAGTAAAAGGAGGCCCAAACTGGAAGATTACCAGAGGTCACATAGCACACAAATAGGAGTAGAAAGTATTTTTATTCTTCATCAAATGTTGCTATGAAACCTATTATGAAATGTCTTGCTCTACCATAGATTCAATACTGTCCCAGCTCATCTAATGTTTGGCTTGCATACTATGGATAGATAGGGCACCTCTCCAGAGTATCAGAGAGGTCACTGAGGCATAGTGGTGAAAAATCAGTTGCTTTGTGATAGAACATCTAAATTCATAGTTGTACTGGCCCTATCTGTTATCAGCTGACTTTGGAAAAATTACTTAATATTTCTGAGCTTCAGTTTCCTCCTCTACAAAATAGAATTAACTCCTATTCATCTGGTTTATTATACAAAAGTGATTAACAATGTCTTATAAAGCCAGTGGATTTCAACATAATTACCATTATTAGCAGTTAAATAGCAGATGTGTGGACAAATCTCTCTCTTTCTATGCTCCTTTTGTAATCTGCATGCATTTAAAATTTTATACCTATATTTTGGTTAAACAGAACATCTAGAGCTCTTAGTCATAGTGCCTGGTAGAGTGCCTGGTACACAGTAAGAGTTCCACACATTTGTTGAAAAATTAATGAATGGGAATGTACAAGGCATGGGATACTGCCTGGTGGAGGAGGAAGTTTTTATAACAGATATATTTATATAATATATTAGGCTGTGATAAGTGTTTTAGAAGTGAAATAATAGAGTTATATAAATTAATTATGATTAATAAATCCAAAAATGCTTCCCATAAAGCTCAAGATTTGAGCTGTGCTTTGAAAGTTAAGTTGAATTTGGTCATGAGAGAAGCAAAGGAATAACATTTTTGTAAAAGCCAACAGCATGACCCAACATAGGCTGGCCTGAGAGTATAGGATATTTTCAGAGAGAGTCCAGGATGTCTGATATGGTTGAAGAGGTGGGTGATTGGCAGGAGAATGAGATGGGAGAAGGTGCTGCAGAGAGAGATTAAGACCTAACTGTGATAAATTTTAAAGGCTAGGCTATGAAACTTGGACTTGAACCTGCAGGTCAGAGTTTGCAGATTGGCAGCCCACAAACTAAATTTTGTCCACAGACATGTTTTTTTTGGCTGGAAAATAGTTGGCCTAGATGATGTTTTTAAACCAATTGAATTAGTTGCCAACTTTTTAAAAATTGAGATTTTACATTAAAGTCTGGAATGCTATTCTTAAAAATAATGGAACATCTGGAATACTGAGGTTTCATTCCTGCTTGGCAACAACCAGTTGGAGTTGAGTGGAGGCTGCCTCTTTGAGTTGGGGCATATTTTTTTCTAGTTGGCCTCACTCAACAACCTTTTCTCTCTCTAATACCAGGTTCTCTTCACTCACTTTTGTTTAAAGAGGCTTTCAGGTCTGAAACCCCTAGTATAGGGAATTAAAGTTTATAGAGAAGAGAAGCAATGCTATCAGAGTTATTTTTAAATAAAGAACCCTCTGATTTTGATTCTATTGAAGATAGCCTCGAGGAAGGTGGTCAGGGGAGAAGTTAGGGCTGGAGCTATGAGGAAGGGTAAGATGGAGGCATCACCATTTAGGGAGAAAGAAGAAAATATGAGATGAGAAAATAGTCTCTTATAACTGTCTAAATGAAGGAAATAACAAACATCTACAAATCAGCAGAAGGAAAAACTCTGAGCATTTATTCATAAGCCCCACTCTTTCTAGCCCAACTCAAATATAGATATTTAAATGATTTTTCACTCTTGTTCTTAGACTGTGAATAAACTCCTCAAAGACATAGTCCACAGTATCCCATTTGTCAGGGAATCTCAAGTGCCTAGCACAGGGTCTGCCAAGCAGTAAGTGCTCAATACCCCTTCAATGCATGAATTGGAGAAATTCTCTACCTGTAGGTGGAGAAAAGGCTTACTGCATGCCTAAGTATGCTGAAACCACAAGTATGGCTGCAAACCCCCAAAGCCAAACTCTCTTTTGAAATAGAATTCTAATTAAGTGGAAATAGATACCATTCATTTATTCAACAGATATTTATTAAGTAATGACTATGTGCCATGCCAGACTGACTCCTAAGGATTGGATGATGAACAGAATCAACAAGGTCCCTGCTATCAGGAAACAAACTTATAGTCTAGTGAGGAAAATAGATATTAAACAACTGAATGCACAATTAATATACTTGTATTTGCCTGAAGAACTATGGACAGAGGTTTGTAATATTGTACAGGAGGTGGTGGTGAACAAAAAGAATACCAGAGAAAAAGAAAAGCAAGAAGGCAGAGTGGTTATCTGAGGAGGCTTTATGAATAGCAGAATAATGAAGAGAAGCAAAAAGCGAGGGAGAGAGGGAAAGGTACATTGAATTAAAGGCAGTGTTTCAAAGAATAGTTAGAAGAGACAAGAAGGCCTTCTTCAATGAGCTGTGCTTAATAATAGAAAAAAAAAAGGGCAAAAACTAGAGATCTCTTCAGGAGAATTGGAAACATCAAGGGAGAATTCCACCAAAAGATGGGCAAAATAAAAATGGTAGAGACCTAGTAGATGCTGAAGAGATCAAGAAGAGAGGGAAAGAATACACAGAACTGTATAAAAAAGATCTTAATGAATGGGATTACTGTGATGGTGTGGTTAGTCACCCAGAGCCAGACATTCTGGAGTATGAAGTCAGTTGGGCCTTGAGAAGCACTGCTGTTAATAAAGCTAGTGGATGTGATGAAATTTCAGCAAAACCATTTAAATCACTAAAGGAGGATGCCATCAAAGTTTTGCATTCAATATTTCAACAAATCTGGAAGACTCAGCAGTGACCACAGGACAAGAAAAGGTCAATCCTTATCCCAATTCCCAAAAAGGTAGTACCAAAGAATGTGCTAACCATAGGACAGTTGAACTTACCTCCCATGCTTGTAAGGTCATGCTTAAAATCTTGCATGCTAGACTTCAGCATTATGCAAACCAAGAACTTCCAGATGTCCAAGCTAGGCTTAAAAAGGAAGAGGAACTAGAGATCAAATTCGCTGGATTATAGTGAAACCAAGGGAATTTCAGAAAAACATCTCTATTTCATTGACTACACTAAAGCCTTGACTATGTAGATCATGACAGACTGTGGAAGGCTCTTAGAGAGATGGGAATACCAGAGCATTTTACCTTTCTCCTGAGAAACTTGTATGCAGGTTCAAGAAGCAACAGTTAGAACCTGTATGGAACAACTGATTGGTTCAAGATGGAGAAAGGAGTACAGATGTCTGCTGTCACCCTGTTTGTTTAACCTATATGCTGAGCACATCATGAGAAATTACTAGGCTGGATGAGTCACAAGCCAGAATCAAGATAGGTGGGAGAAACATCAACAGCTTCAGATAAGTGGATGATACCACTCTAATGGCAGAAAGCGAAGAGAAACTAAAGAGGCTCTTGATGAGGGTGAAGGAGGAGAGTGAAAGAGCTGGCTTAAGACTAAATATTTAAAAAACTAAGATCATGGCATCTGGCCCCATTATTGCATGGCAAATAGAAGGGGGAAAGGAGGAAGTAGTGACAGATTTCCTCTTCTTTGCACTCCAAGATCACTGTGGCTGGTGACCGCAGCCATGAAATCAGAAGGCGATTGCTTCTTGGCAGGAAAGTGATGACAAACCTAGACAGTGTGTTGAAAAGCAGAGACATTACTCTGCCGACAAAGGTCTGTATAGTCAAGGCTATGGTCTTCCCAGTGGTCACATACAGTTGTGAGAGCTAGATCATAAAGAAGGCAGAATGCCAAAGAATTGATGCCTTCGAACTGTGGTGCTGGAGAGGACTCCTGAAAGTCCCTTGGATAGCAAGGAGATCAAACCAGTCAATCTTAAAGGAGATCAACCCTGAAAATTCACTGGAAGGACTAATGCTGAAGCTGAAGCTCCAGTATTTCGGTCATCTAATGAACACAGATAACTCACTGGAAAAGTGTCTTATGCTGGGAAAGATCGAAGGCAGAAGGAGAAGAGGGTGTCAGAGGATGAGATGGCTGGACGGCATCACCGATGCAATGAACATAAACTTCGGCAAACTCCGGGAGATGGTGAGGGACAGGGAGGCCTGGCCTGCTGCAGTCCACAGGATCACAAAAAGTCGGACATGACTGGGTGACTAAATAACAATTTGTGAGAAAACTTCCAACAGAAAAATACTGGATATTGTTAAAACATGTTAAAAGGTGAATGAATGGAGAATTTGAGATAGCCCAGGAGGTATAAGATGTCTTTCTGAAAATGCTTTATGCATAGGCATTAGCTAAATGAGTAAGGAGAAGGATAAGCCAGCATTTCAGGTACAGGGAACAGCATATGAAAAGGCATGAAGAACTATTGGGCCTTTGAGGAACTCTGAGTAAAGGCCAGTGTGAGCAAGGCTCAGAAAACAGGAGGAAAAGTGGTATGAGATCAAATCAGAGAGGTTACAAGACACCAGATCATATAGCATCTGGTTAAAGATTTGGAGATTTATACTAAGAGGAATGGGAAGCCAGAGACAGAATTTAAGTGAGGGATCAGATTCAACTTAAAAACAGCTCTCTACACAAACATATATTGACAATTGATTATTAAGAAGGTCTCAGTTCAGTTCAGTCGCTCAGTCATGTCCGACTCTTTGCCAGGCCTCCCTGTCCATCACAAACTCCTGGAGTTTACTCAAACTCATGCCCATCGAGTCGGTGATGCCATCCAGCCATCTCATCCTCTGTCGTCCCCTTCTCCTCCTGCCCCCAATCCCTCCCAGCATCAGGGTCTTTTCCAATGAGTCAACTCTTCGCATGAGGTGGCCAAAGTATTGGAGTTTCAGCTTCAGCATCAGTCCTTCCAATGAACACCCAGGACTTATTGCCTTCAGGATGGTCTAAGGGCAATTAAAAGGAGAAAAGTAGTCTTTTCAACAAATGGGACTGAAACAAAAGGACATTGATGTAAAAAATAACTGGATATCCATATACAAAAATCAACTGAGAATGGATCATATTAAGTATAAAACTGAAAACTATACAACTTCTAGGAAAAAAAAAACACAGGCTTTTAAAAACATAGCTTGTGATGTTTGGTTAGAAAAAGATATCTTAAATTTGACACCAAAAGCACAATCCATTAATAAATTGATAAATTGAACTTGATCAGAATTAAAACATTCTGTTCTTAAAAAAAAACTGTAAGACGATGAAGACAAACTATAAATTGAGAGAAAATATTTCTCATCAGAAATATCAATCATATTTCTGATAATGAACTTGTATCTAGAATATACAAATAACTCTAAAAACTTCATAAAATATAAGCAGCCAAATATAGAAAAAATTGCAAAAAAAATAGAGCAGTCTTTTACCCAATAAAAATATACAAATGGCAAATAAGCACATCAAAAACTCTCTACATTATTATTCTTTGGAGAAATGCAAATTAAATGAGAAATGCTTACATATCAAATTAGAAGGCTAAATTAAAAAAAAAAAAAAAAGATAAAATACTGACCATACCAAGTGTTGGTGTGGATGTGAAGGAAATGCTGGTGAGAACATAAAAAGGCACAAACACTTTGGAAAACAGCTTAGCAGTTTTTTTTTTTTTTTTTAATAAGGTAAATGTATACCTACTCTAGTGAACATTAGAACATTAGTGAACATTCCACTACTAAATATACAGACAAGGGGAACAAAAGTATATGTCCATACAAAGATGTATGTATGTATGTTCATAAAATCTTTATTTGTTATATCCAAAATATGTAAAGAACATCAGTTTCATCAACAAGCTAATGGGTAAACAAGTTGTGGTACATCCAATACAGTGGGATAGTACTTAGCAATAAAGAAGAACAAATTACTGTTACACATAAGAGCCTGGATGGATATCAAGGGTATTGCATGCATGCATGCTCAGTTGCTCAGTCATGTCTGACTCTGTGCGACCCCACAGACTGTAGCCCGCCAGGCTCCTCTATCCGTGGGGATTCTCCAGGCAAGAGTGCTGGAGTGGGTTGCCATGTCTTCCTCCAATCAAGGGTATTATGCTGAGTGAAAGATGCCAGACAAAAAAGATGACAATTTCATTGACATGAAATTTTGGAAAATGAAACCTAATCAAAATGCAAATAATTGCTTGCCAAAAGGATAGTGTGTGGAGGGGTGCAGTGAGGAAGTAAAAGGGGCACAAAAAAATTTTAGAGGTGATAAATATTTTCACTATCTTGATTAGATGATGACTTCATGAGTTTATGCATATGACAAAAGTTATCAATTTATATAACTTTAAATATGTGCACCGTTTTGTATGTTAGTTCAGTCAGTTCAGTCGCTCAGTTGTGTCCAACTCTTTGCGACCCCATGAACTGCAGCACGCCAGGCCTCCCTGTCCATCACCAACTCCCGGAGTTTACTCAAACTCATGTTCATCGAGTCAGTGATGCCATCCAGCCATCTCATCCTCTGTCGTCCCCTTCTCCTCCTGCCCCCAATCCCTCCCAGCATCAGGGTCTTTTCCAATGAGTCAACTCTTCGCATGAGGTGGCCAAAGTATTGGAGTTTCAGCTTCAGCATCAGTCCTTCCAATGAACACCCAGGACTGATCTCCTTTAGGATGGACTGGTTGGATCTCCTTGCAGTCCAAGAGACTCTCAAGAGTCTTCTCCAACACCACAGTTCAAAAGCATCAATTTTTCAGTGCTCAGCTTTCTTCACAGTCCAAATAATACCTTAATATGGTTGTTTTAGAAAACCACTCTGGAATAGAAAGCCCAGAAATAGACCCATATTAATGTAGTCAATTGATCAGTGACAAAGGAGCAAAGGCAATAAAATGTAGTGAAAGTAGTCTTTTCAATAAATGGTGCTGGAACAATGGCTATCTAATGTGAAAAATGAATCTAGACAGTCTTCACAAAAATTAACTCAAAATGGATCACACCTAAATGTAAAATGCAAATTATAAAATCACTAAACAATAACATAAGAGAAAACCTTGGTAACTATGGGTGTGGTGATGCCTTTTTACATACAACACCAAAGGGACAATCCATGAAAGAAAGAACTGATAAACTGGACTTCATTAAAAATTAAAAGTTCTGCTCTTGAAAGACAATGTCAAGCAAATGAGAAGACAAGCCACAGACTGGGAGAAAATATTTGTAAAATATACATCAATAAAGGACTGTTATCCAAAATATGTGCTTCCCAGGTGGCACAGTGGTAAAAGAATCTGCCTGCCAATGTGGGAGACGCAAGAGGTGCAGATTTGATTCTGGGATCAGGAAGATCCCCTCAAGTAGGAAATGGCAACCTGCTCCAGTATTCTTGCCTGGAAAACTCCATGGACTGAGGAGTCTGGTGGGCTACAGTCCATAGAGTTGCAAAGATTTGGGCATGATTGAGCACAACAACATCCAAAATGTGAAAACAACCATTAAAACTCAACAAAGAAAACAAACAACTGGATTAAAAATGGGCCAAAGATCTTGACAGATAAGCAAATAAGTGTAGGGAAAAAATAGCACAGGGAACTCTACTTAATGCACTGTGGTGACCTGAAGGAGAAGGAAGTCTCAAAGGGAGGGTTAGGGTTAGGATCTATGTATGGTTGATTCATTTTGCTGTACAGTAGAAACTAACACAACATAAAGCAACTATACTTCAATAAAACTTTATTTAAAAAAGATGTTCCACATAATATGACATGAGGGAAATGCAAATTTAAACAGAAATGAGATACCACTACCAGAATGGCCAACAATGGAACCCTGGCAACACTGGGTGCTAGATGTGGAGTAACAGGAATTTTTACCTTTGTTGGTGGGAATGCAGAATGGTACAGCCACCTTAGAAGACAGTTTGATGGTTTCTTATAAAACCAAACATACTCTTACTATATTAACCAGCAATTATGCTCTCTGACATTTACCCAAACAAACTGAAAATGTATATCTACACAAAAACCTGCACCCAATGTTTACAGTAGCTTTATTCATAATTGCCAAAACTTGGAAGTAACTAAGATGTCCTTCAGTAAATGAATGGATAAATAAACAGTGGTACATCCAGACAAAGGAATATTATTCAGTACTAAAAAGGAACAAGCTATCTAGTCATGAAAAGACATAAAGGAACCTCAAATACATATTACTAAGTGAAAGAAGCCAATCTGAGAGGCTACATATAGTATGATTAATATAATATATAGTGTATGTTTCCAACTATATGACATTCTGGAAAAGCTAAAATTATGGAGATGGTAAAAAGATCAGTGGTTGCCTAAATATATGATCAGTGGTGGGGAGATGGGATGAATATGTGGAGTACAAAGGACTTTTAAAGCAGAGAAAATTCTCTGTATAATACCTAAAGATAGATACATGTCATTATACATCTGTTCAAACCTATCAATATATAACACCAAGAGTGAACCCTAATGTAAATTATGTGGTTGCTAAAAATTGCAAATAAGGAAAAGAAAAAAGAGAAAGATTGTACAAGCACATGATTTATGTAATAGTCTCCAGTAGCATCTCTTGATCATCTTTAAAGCAATGGGGGAAAGATAATATTTTAGATTGGAGATCACAGCTCAAAATTCAAAATAAAGTATAAATTCTTATTATGTTCACAGTAGTTAGTCTTCCTTGACAATAACATAAATGTTGGTAGCACCACTTTTAAAAATAAAACATAACAAGGTGATCTTTCATATTTGTAAAATGCTCTACTGTTTAAATTTTTACATACATATAATCTTAATTATCAGCCTTTCAAAGGTACATATTATTGGCTGGAGTTTTATAAGAAAGTTTTGAAGGTAATTTTGGTGCTGTGAAAGCAACATGAATTTTGGAATTTCTTCAGACCTGGGTTTGAATGTCTGTTAGATGCCATTTATTCAATGGGTAACTCTGAGGAATTATTTCTCAGTTTATTTTTTTTCAGGCTTCTTTACTTATAACTACCCTCCTCACTTCTGTCCACTGAAGTTTTCACTATCACTAGCAGCCCCTTCCATACTCACCCTCTATGGAGTGCAGGTAAGAAGAAAACTCAAGTGAGTCACAGCACTCTAAATTGTCAGTGTTTGAAAGACTGTCAGATCCAGCATCTACCTTCTCCCCACCCCATTTCACAGAGCAAGAAATTAAGCTTACTGAGAGGAAGCGATTCATTGTCAATCTTAAGACAGATTTCTGGCTTTGAGACCTACGTTATTTCCATTCCACTTTCCTGCCCTGATAGCTCAGTTGGTAAAGAATTTGCCTGCAATGCAGGAGACCCTGGTTCAATTCCTGGGTTGGGAATATCCGCTGGAGAAGGGATAGGCTACCCACTCCAGTATTCTTGGGCTTACCTTGTGGCTCAGCTGGTAAAGAATCCGCCTGCAATGCGGGAGACCTGGGTTCGATCCTTGGGTTTGAAAGATCCACTGGAGAAGGGAAAGGCTACCTATTCCAGTATTCTAGCCTAGAGAATTCCATGGACTGTATAGTCCATGGGGTCACAAAGAGTCATACATCACTGAGCGACTTTCACTTTCACACTTCACTTTCCTGCCAGTCCAATTTACCTTACTAACTTTGAGCAACCCTCTTTAAAAACCTTGATGGAACTAAACGTTGTGTCAATTATTTAAATAAAGTTTACAAAGTATCTGTGCATTTCAGTTACATACTCCCATTTTCCATTACAATAAGGAGTTAAGAATTGCCCTGTTACAATTGGAAATCTCTAAGAATAAGACTGTGCCTTAACCATAAGAGTATCTTGTGAGATTCTTTACCAACAAAGGGGGTATATCTGGAATGTTCAGTCATTGAAGTCCCAGGAGACAATTTTTCACTTCTTCAGATAAAAAGCTCCTAGGGCTTCTGGAAGTTTCATTTATAGCCCTTTTCCAAGTTCCCTTGATACTGATGAGTCTAGCTCAAATAGCAGTGAGATGGAAGACTAGTTTAGGTTCTACTAAAGTGAAACATAGAACAAATTATGTCCTTGCTTCAGTGTCTTCATCTGGGAAATAGAGAAGATCATGCTCACTCATCCCTGTCTTTAGTATTACTTCCTTTGGTCACTGTAAGTAAGTTCTCATGATGCTTGTCTGTGAACAAGATAAGACTCTAGAAACCTGCAAAAAGCAGAACAGGCCCATGTGAAAATCTACACTAGTTCTCCGGGACAGACAGACCCTGCCCAGATCCAGAAGTCTAAGGATTTTAAAAGCTAGAGAGGCCCAGAGACCCTGCTGACACCAAGGGACACCTCCTTCTCTATAGATCGACCCTTTCATTTTCTCTACTCTTTGATTCCCACTTGCCTCTCCACCTTCACACAGAGAAGATGAGACCTCTTCTATAAAAGAACAATTGTGATAGTCCACATCACCTTCCACTTCTGGCTGTCTACAGAAAGGAAGAAAAGCAGTCTTATATAGGTTCCATTTCTTGAATAATGCAGTTTGCAAGCTTAAAATATGCAAAGGCAACTTGGAAAAACAAGTGCCTTATATAAGCAAATGTCTGCAAAACCCTGGACAAAATTGAGGTCTCTGTGTACATGACAAGTATTTCTAGTGCTTCGGTGTTTGCCTGTCCTTCTGAGTGATTTTCCTTTGTACATCTGGATGAGTGAAAAGTGTGTACTTAGAAGTAATTCTAGACAGGAAAAAGGGACGAGAAGAGAGGAGAGATTACCTTTGGTTCCCAGGCAGAGGGTTCCTAGGGCAACTGATACCACGCCACAAGGCCCAATCTACCCCTATGGAGAAATCTGAAAGGTTTCAACAAGCACAGGCTGGCTTGGCCATCATAGCTAGTTCCTCAGTTTGTAGGAGACCTCCCATTTGCACTTCTTGGTGGGCCTGCCCTGAACATAGTCCCTCACTGAAGGAGATCCTCGTATTTCCTCTATACTTCTATCGCCCTTTCCCACTCCCTCCGCCCCCACGCGCGCACAGGGTCTGTTTTGAGATTGGACTTCAGAACCAAACCTGGTAAATGCTGGCCTCTGAGAGCTCAGTGGCCCTGTCTTCAAAATAAAGCTCCGAGTTAAAGCTTAAAAAGTCAGCCCTGTCGCTTAAAATCTCGTCCAGGAAAGCAAGAGATAGTCGGGGAGCTGGGGTCCTCCTAGGCTAGACCAATCCTTTTCTGCCCTCACCCACGCTGCGCCAGCACTTGTTTCTCCAAAGCCACCCGGCTTTCCTGCGCGTTCAGGGGAGGGGAGAAAAGGAAAGGGGAGGGGAGGGAGAAAGGAGGTGGGAAGGCAAGGAGGCAGGCCCGGCGGGGGCGGGACCCGACTAGCAAACTGTTGCATTTGCTCTCCACCTCCCAGCGCCCCCTCCGAGATCCCGGGGAGCCAGTGTGCTGCGAGCGCCGGAGGGTCCGGAGCAATCCTGGAGGCAGAGCCAGCGACGGAGGGAAAGCGAACGAGCTCGCTGCTTCCGTGCGGGACAGGAGCCTAAGGGACGCACCGCGTCAACCCCAGCGGGCTCTGGCGACAGCCAACGCCTCTTGCACCGCGGCGGCTTCGAAGTCGCCGCCCCGGAGCTGCCCTTTCTTCTTCGGTGAAGTTTTTCAAAGCTGCTAGAGACTCAGAGGAAACAAGGAAAGTGTCGGGTAGGACTGACCGGCTGCCTTTGTCCTCCTCCCCTCCCCCTGCCCCCCCCCCCCAGGGTCTCCTCTACAGCTGCTGCCTCTGTCTGTTCCTCTCAGCCCCCTCAACCTCCCCCGCCCCCCGCTTCCAGTCAGTCCCGCGCGGCCAGCCCGAGTTTGCAGAGAGGTAACTCCCTTTGGCTGCGAGCGGGTGAGCTAGCTGCACGTTGCAAAGACGGCTCTGGGGTGCCAGGAGACCTGGGAGCCGCTTCAGTGCTGCAGCCAGAATCTGGCTGGTTAGGCGGTACGCAGGTCAGAGCCCGTGGTTCCTCGTACTCCCTTTCCACCTCCCCTGCACGCTGCTCCTCCTTCCCACCGGTTTGTGGGGCCAGAGTCAAACGATGAAGAGGCAGTCAGGACTTCAGTAGCCACCCTCCCCACAAAAAAAAAGAAAGAAAGAAAGAAAAGAGACCAAACATAACAAAGCCCCAACCAAAACCAAACAAACGAAACCCAACAGCAAAACCCAAAATAAACCAAAAAGAAAATAACCAGGCTCCTATTTGCACCTGCTTCAGTGGATAACAAAATCAGAAGGCGGAGGGTCCCCCCTCCCTTCAAGAAGCATCTTTTGAATCTACCCTACAAGTATTCAGGAACAGATTGTGAGCCTACCAGGGAAGATCGTGTCCAGCGCGTGTTTCCTCTGCACTAGACTTTGAGACTGACAGAACGCTTTGTAGTGATTATTCCTGCAAGTTTCCTTACCAGGAGCTTCCCGCAGGTGGGCAACTAGCTGCAGCAACTACGCACTGCAGCCTGTTGAACTCTTCTCAGCAAGAAAGGGGGAGCAGGATAAAGGAATTAGGTAAAAGATTGAGCCAAGCTTCAGGATGGAAGTGCAGTTAGGGCTGGGAAGGGTCTACCCCCGGCCACCGTCCAAGACCTATCGAGGAGCTTTCCAGAACCTGTTTCAGAGTGTATGCGAAGTGATTCAGACCCCGCTCCCCCGGCACCCTGAGGCCTCGAGCGCAGCACCTCCCGGCGCCCGTTTGCAGCAGCAGCAGGAGACCAGTCCACAGCAGCAGCAGCAACAGCAGCAGCAGAGAGAGGATGGCTCTCCCCAAGTCCAGAGCAGAGGCCCCACAGGCTACCTGGCCCTGGAAGAGGAACAGCAGCCTTCACAACATCACTCAGCCCCCGAGGGTCACCCGGAGAGTGGCTGCGTCCCAGAGCCCAGAGCTGCCTCGGCTGCCAGCAAGGGGCTGCAGCAGCCGCCGCCAGCACCTCTGGATGAGGATGACTCAGCTGCCCCATCCACGTTGTCCCTGCTGGGCCCCACTTTCCCCGGCCTAAGCAGCTGCTCCACCGATCTTAAAGACATCCTGAGCGAGGCCGGCACCATGCAACTTCTTCAGCAGCAGCAACAGCAGCAGCAGGAGGCGGTATCCGAAGGCAGCAGCGGGAGAGCGAGGGAGGCCACTGGGGCTCTCATCTCCTCCAAGGACAGTTACCTAGGAGGCAGTTCGACCATCTCGGACAGCGCCAAGGAGTTGTGTAAGGCAGTGTCGGTGTCCATGGGCTTGGGTGTGGAGGCATTGGAGCATCTGAGTCCTGGGGAGCAGCTTCGGGGGGATTGCATGTACGCCCCGCTCCTGGGAGGTCCGCCAGCCGCGGTGCGTCCCACTCCTTGTGCCCCGTTGGCTGAATGCAAAGGTTCTCTGCTGGATGATGGCCCCAGCAAGGGCACTGAAGAGACTGCTGATTATTCCCCTTTCAAGGCAGGTTACACCAAAGCTCTGGACACTGAGAGCCTGGGCTGCTCTGGCAGCGGCGAAGCAGGGGGCTCTGGAACACTTGAGCTGCCATCCACCCTGTCTCTCTACAAGTCTGGAGCACTGGACGAGGTAGCAGCTTATCAGACTCGCGACTACTACAACTTTCCGCTAGCCCTGGCCGGGCAGCCGCCCCCTCCACCACCTCCCCATCCTCATGCCCGCATTAAGCTGGAGAACCCGCTGGACTACGGCAGCGCCTGGGCGGCCGCTGCAGCGCAATGCCGCTATGGGGACCTGGCGAGCCTGCATGGCGGGGGTGCAGCAGGACCGGGCTCAGGCTCACCCTCAGCCGCCGCCTCCTCTTCCTGGCACACTCTCTTCGCGGCAGAAGAAGGCCAGCTCTATGGGCCAGCAGTATGTGGCGGAGGCGGGGGCGGCAGCGCAGGCGAGGCAGGGGCTGTAGCCCCATATGGCTACACTCGGCCACCTCAGGGGCTGGCTGGCCAAGAAGGCGACTTCTCCCCACCCGATGTGTGGTATCCCGGCGGCGTGGTGAGCAGAGTGCCCTATCCAAGTCCCAGCTGTGTCAAAAGCGAAATGGGCCCCTGGATGGAGAACTATTCTGGACCTTATGGGGACATGCGGTAAGTCTCTCCTCCTAAAAATGTTTTTAAGCCTAGAGTCAGTCCTCTCCTTCCCGCACGAACACTCTGTTCCTGGGCGAGCTTAACAGGGTTTCACAGAAAGGGACGCTTTAAATCTGGAGCCTTCCCTGGACTCTTGGCCTACCAAAGATTGACCTTTGCTCTCTGAAGCCCAACTGTGTGCCCCAGCCCACACCACTGTGAGTCCTGGATGCTGGTGCAAGCCTTTCTAGATTCCTTGACTTGACAACTCTCCACTAAGCCTCCTAAAATCTTCCCTGCCACTTGGTACTCCATGTCCTGCCGGCTCCAAATTTAAATCCAGTTCCAAGGGCCATTTTATGAAATAAACCCTTTTAAGCCCTCCACTACTTTTCCTTCTCCCCTCCCCCCAATCAGAGACCCTAGACAAGAAATGTGGGCACTTTCTCCTCTTAAGGTCTGTTAAGGTTTGTCCCTCCAGCTTGTCTTGGCAGGTTAGAAGCAAAATGACTGGCCCAAGCTTTTCTCAACCCGCTTCCTCCAAAGAGATGAAAGGAGATTGGGATTATGGGAAGAAAGTGGTCTCTGGGTTGTGAGGGCCACTGTGTGGGAAGAAGAGGTGAAGTCCCTTTGCTGGCAACAAGGAAGACTTGCCCCAAGGTTGGAGGTCAGGAGACAGACTCCAACCGGGCACAATTAGAGCAGGCAAAGGTAGGGGAAAACCAAATGACAAATTTCCTCATAAACTATGGGTAAGATTTGCCCTCACAGTTTGACTATATTGGAACTAGATGGAAGAGTTGGATTTCTCTTGTAAAGTGTTTATTTTCTGTATGGATTACAAAAGATCCACAATTCCTACTTCGAGTTTGCATCAGATCTGTAAAGAAGAGAATGTTCTTTTAATGAACAACTTAACCAGACTTGAGTCTGACTTACAAAAGTGTTGAGGGGAAAGTTTAAAAGGATTTCCTGCTATTGCAGTGTGCTCAGAAATCTGCTTTTGTGAAGGGAAATATTCTTCAATATATTCCTTCATTTTAAGGATATACTTGCATTTTAAAACATGATAACAAATTGAGCAAGAACTGTTAGGGACCTGTAAGCCTTACTCTTGCCCAAGAGTTTTAATTAGGATATGAAAAAAGTGGCAGTCAGTTTCATCTTGCCTGTTAAAATTTCTTCCTTACCGCAGCTGAGCTTTTTGGAGGCCAAAAAGCTTTTTTTTTAATTTTATAAAAAATTAAAGACTTTTTCCTCAGCAAACTAAGATATTAGTTTATCTCTGTGAGGGAGGGAATATTAACTGTGGAACTAACTCCTCAGAACTGCTGGGTGTTGATGTCTTCATGGACTTGAGTCTTGTTCTGAGTTTCTGTAGCTATTTTCTTTACCTGTGACATTTTCAGTTTATTAGCCTTAGCATGTTTGTTTGGAGACTTAAACCAACAACTTGCTTCCTTTCACTGATGCTTCTCTTCTTGGAAGATTGATAACACAATGTTAGAAAAGAAAGAGGAGAATAGGATTTCATAAAATATTATTTCCTGGGCTACGGAAGAAACAGCTTCTAACCAGGCTTTGCGTTTTTTAGGTTTTTAAGGTTTGGCTTACAAGATTTTCAAAGGGTTCATTTATATTCTCAGTCTTTAAAAATTTTTTTTGCAAAGTGGGCGTACTATGGGACAAAAGGTCTTCATTTTATAAGAACAGAGTTACTTGCTAGAGTATATTTTGCCCCCCTCCCCTGGGCTGTTGCTTGTCAGCAGAGCTCTCTTTTTAATGTGAACGGTTTGTTTGTTTGTTTGTTTGTTTGTTTGATTTTTGGCGGGGCGGGGGGAGGGGCGGTATGTATAAGGTGCTTCATGACTTGCCTAGTCACTGGAACCGTCCCTTTTCTGTATGCCTCCCTCAACACCCAAGTAAGTAACTCAATTAACAGGGAGGATATGAATGATTCCACATTAAGGGATGTGTGTGTTTTCAAAGGCATAACCTGAAATTTTCAGAAAGTGGCTATAGAGAGTTTTTAAAAAGTTCTTCCTATCAGGTGTGCAGTAAGCTAGGTGACTTTATCTCAGATCTTCATGGAAAAACTTCTCTATTTCTAAAACCTGCATAAATTAATAACCTCAAATAGTGAGAAATTAGTAGTAACCTAAGAAAGTACAAGATTATTTATTCTTTCCTGGTTTGTGATTGCTGCATTGGTTATAGGAGTCTAGTGAGAGGTAAAACTGGTGTTTCTGTCTTGTGAGTTGACAAAGATTTTTCATGTGCAAGATACAGAAAATCCTCAAATTGGGTTTTTGAAAATTTATCAATTTTATCAGAATTCAACCAGCCCCAATCTAAAAGTTGATATTTTTTTACTTTCTCTTTCTTTCCCACATTTTATAGGGCACAATTTGGTAAAGGGAAGGAATTTTTCTTAAGTCAAAGCTAGAGCTTCCACTCTCTCTGTATAACATACATCATATGCCATCTTTCAGTTAAAAATCTCAACATTCTAGAGACTTTCAGTAATATGTTGGATTCCTCCCTTTTCCAATTGTGTGTGAACTTCTAGAATAATTCTGTGTTCTTATACATCTACAATGTTTCTGTCGAGAGGAGAAAGGCCTTAGATGGTCCCTTTTTAAAAATATATATATATTTTAGCATGTGGTTTGAGCTGCGAAGGAATAATAAAAAGTGATAGGGTTGGTATGAAACCCTGATAATATTTTATGAAGCTGTCTTCTTTCAGAGATCAAACAAGACTACAACTTTGTTAATTGACCACTGTCTCACTTGACAGAAGTAAGGCCCTTTATATCCCAGCAAATAGCATAATAATATGACAAATATTTATTCTTGGGGGATAAAACCAAGGGAAGCCTATGCAGGAATTAAAGTTGATGTTTAAATAAATTATCCAGATGCAAAAAGAGCATTTTAATATTTCTGTTGATAATTTGTTCTGGTCTTCATAATAGGTGGTATTTTAGTAATGCTTTAAAACTGGCAAATCCTGCCTTTCTCCATTAGTTATTTCAAAAGAGGTCATTTTATTAATTCCCCTTCCTATCTACTTTCCTCTCTGCAGTTATCAAGCAGCTTTTTAATGACTATTTTGCAAGGAGCAGTTTGTCTGTTTTGTAAATCTGAGTTTTGCTTTGGGAATGACACTCTCTGTCTATAGACCTTCAGGGTCAATATGTTGGGAAGAAGCATCGTTTCTTCACAGTCAGCAAATAACTGGTGAGATCTGTCTGGGTACCAGTAATCAGAACTCAAGCACCAGATAGCCACACAGGGTGGTACCTCATTTAGAAATATGTGCCAGATGTAGTGATAGAATTCTCTTAGTTGTCTACAGAGTATCTCTCAGCTCGGCCAAAGGTTAACATCAGTGAGAGATATTTTTGAAAAAGCTTGTAACTTTCCAGTTGCAGGGTCACTTAAGGGTGCTTCCTTGCCAGTGTTAATTTTACCTCAGGAGACTTCCATTCTTTTTGAGCTGCAAACTTTGATATTAATATATTAAATTTGCTGGCACATATAATTTTCTTTTAAAATGTTTCCCCCACCCCCACCCCAGTGGCAATCTTCTTATCTGGTATACATATGTGCATTTAAACCAAACAATGTTTTGGTCTCCTGACTCTTACTTGTACTGTGTCTGCTCTTGATGGGATTATGTGAGTTGGAGTTAGGGACACGGGCAATTTTACTATTATTGTTTTTTGTGGTGATATCAAGACCACCAGTTTCATTCGGAACTCTGCTAAGGAGGGAGCAGAACACTGGCTCAGTGTGGTAAGGAAGGAGCTTGTTTTATAACCAGACCTGAAATCATGATTCCGAAAAAATAGAGAGCAAATAAAAATCAAGTTTTGTGAGGTTGGTTGGAGAGGGAAAGGGAAAACTCTCCCCACCCCCTACCTCCACCATTTTCTCTTTGTCTGCAGCTTCCTTAAGTGCTGCCTGTCCCTGATTTTCTTTCATTCTACTCCTTTCATGCTTTTGACATTGAAATATAGACTCTTCTTTCTACTTTTCAGGATATTTTCCTCATTACACCTGTGGCATGCTCCTAAAGAATATTTTTTGATCTAGAGAGTAACGGATCAGATCAACCCCGCCACCTTTCTTTTAAGACTAGATGACTTGAGGAGATTGCAAAATGAATTACTTTGAGGTTAGAGCCTGATTCAACAGTTGTTGAAGGAGCTGAACTAGATGCTTGAGGACTTTGTGCTTTAATGAAGAATTTTGCTGGCTGCTGTCTTTGTCTCTTGTTCTCTGTCTCTCTCTGTCTACTGGCTATTTTGGCAACCTTTTCTCAAAACTTGAGAAAAACTGGACCTTCCCACCTCTGAGACAGGTCTGTGTGGGTCAAATTTCTGCAGGGCTTTCACACACAACATCTAATCTGTATGTGATGGTGCTTGTTAAAAGTGTCCGGCTGGGCTAATGTGGTGAAGCTATATGTAAATTAGTCATTTAAAACAAAGAAAGGTATTAAGAAAGTAATCTGCCTCAGAATTTGCCTGCCAGCATTACATCAAGTTCTGAGATGTTGAACTCAAGAGTAAGTTACTGTCATCTGAGACACAAAGTTGACCTTTTCCCCCCTCGTTGCTTGTAAAGCTCCATCCAGTTATCAGCACTTATTGGATTTTGTGATATTGAAGAGAATTATGAAATCTCATATTTATATAGCACTCTTTTCAGAGAAAAAACCCAGCATCTTCCAGTTTATAAACTAGCACTCATGTAAGTTTGAGTAAGCCAGAAGGGTACTTAGTGAACATCCCTTTATTAGTTGAGGGAGTAGAATTTGTTGCATTTTCTATAACATTTGTTTATCATGTGGATAAACCTCTGTAGAGTGACACTTCCCAACTTATTTTCTTAAAGTTTCCCACCTGACAGATGATATTTTTGCTCAGTAAAGTCTCCATTTGGTGGCTGCTGCATAGAGATTTATGCCCAATTTCAGTGTTTTATGCACAGTTTCTTGCACAGTCATGAGTGTTGCCATCCCTTCTCTCTCATACCGATCCCTGCTGCCATCTGACAGGGCAGAGCAGTGTTGAGAGTGGCTAATCTGGACAAATTTATAGCTCTAAAATGCTTGTTGCTTGAGAATGCTGCCAATTTAGGTCATGCAGTACTTGAGTTTTATTTTTTAATCAACAGCTTTATTGAGACATAATTCACAATAAATAATGTAATTCACCCAAGTATATAGTTCAATGGTTTTTATTGTTTGGAGTTGGGCAACCATCACCACAATCAATTTTAGAACATTTTGGTCACTTACCAGTCAAACCCCACCTTAACCATGAGTGACTATCAACCACTTGTCTACTTTCACTCTCTATGGGTTTGCTTACATTTCATATAAATGGAGCCATGTAGTACGTAGCTTTGGTGACTAGTTTCATGTAGAATAAATATATCAATGTTAATCTATGTTGAAGCAGATCTCAAAACTTTCCTTTTTATGCATGTACCACACTATCTATCATGGACATTAGAGTTGTTTCTACTTTTTGACTATTATGAGTAATACTGCTATGAACATTTATGTACAAGTTTCTTTTTGTGAACAGGTTTTTAATTCTTTCGGCTATACCTAGGAGTAAAATTTCTGGGTAATATGGTAACTCTTTGTTTAACCTTTTGAGGCTCTCCCAAACTGTCTTCAAAACTGGCTATACCATTTTACAATCTCACCAGCAATGTATGAGGGTCCAATTTCTCCACATCTTGCCAATTATTTTAATTTTCCAAACTTTAAACTTTTTATTTTGTATTGAGGTATAGCCAGTTAACAAATTTGTGGTAGTTTCAGGTGAATAGTGAAGGAGAATAGAGAATAGGGAAGTGAATAGTTACATGTATATATATATATATATATATATTCCCCCATATATTCTCTGGATATATGCCCAGGAGTGGGATTGCAGGGTCATATGGTAGCTCTATTTTTAGTTTTTTAAAGAGCTTCCATGCTGTTCTCCATAGTGACTGTACCAATTAACATTCCCACCACCAGTGTGGGAGAGTTCCTTTCTCTCCACACCCTCTCCAGCATTTGTTGTTTGTGGATTTTTTGATGATAGCTTTTCTGGTTGGTATGAGGTGATATCTCATTGTAGTTTTGATTTACATTTCTCCAATAACTAATGATGTTGAACATCTTTTCATGTACCTGGCCATCTGTATGTTCTCTTTGAAGAAATGTCTATTCAGGTCTTCTGCTCATTTTTTGAGTGGGTTGTTTGTTTTGATGCTGTTAAGCATCCTGAGCTATTTGTAAATTTTGGAGACTAATCCCTTATCGGTCACATCATTTTCATATATTTTCTCCCAACCTGTGGGTTATCTTTTCATTTTGTTTATTGTTTCCTTTGCTGTGCAAAAGTTTTTAAGTAGGTTCCAATTTTTTGTTTGTTTTTATTTTCATTATTCTGGTAGATGGATCATAAAAGATGTTGCTGTGCTTTATAAATGTCAGTGTTCTACTTATGTTTTCCTCTAGAAGTTTTATAGTGTCCAGTCTCACATTTAAATCTTTAGTCCATTTTGAGCTTGTTTTTGTGTATGAAGTTAAAGAATGATCTAATTTAATTTTTTACATTTGGCTGTCCAGTTTTCCCAGAACCATTTGCTGAAGAGACTGTGTTTCCAATATTGTGTAGTCTTGCCTCTTTTGTCATAGATTAATTGACCATAGGTGCATGGGCTTATTTCTGGGAGTTACTGTCTTTTTAATCCCAGTGTGAAGTGGGTGTCAAGAAGTATCTCAATGTGGCTTTGATTTGCATTTTATAATGACTAATAATATTCTAATAATATTAGGCATCTTTTTATGTGCATATTGACTGTATATACTCTTGTCTTTGGTCATTTTTAATTAGATTATATGTCTTACTCTTATTGAGTTGTAAGAGTTTTAAAAATATATTCTAGATGCAAATCCTGTAACAAATTATAATTTTTGAATATTTTATCATATATGTGCATTGTCTTTTCACTTTCTTGATGGTATTCAGTAAAGAACACACGAACTTTTGAAGCCCAACCTATTTTTTTGTATGTAGCTTATGATTTTTGTATCATGCCTAAGAAGGCTTTGTTTAATCCAAGGTCCCAAAGATTTACACTTAGGTTTCCCTCTAAGAGTTTTATAGTTTTGGTTGTTAAATTTAGGTTTTTGTTCACTTTTGACTTAATTTTTTATGTAAATATCTAGTCAACACAGCACTATTTGTTGAATCTTTCCTTATTTAACTATCTTGGCACCCTTTGTGTAAAATCAGTTGACTGTAAATGTGAAAGCTTATTTCTGGACTGTGGGCTATATTACATTGATCCTATATCAATACCACAGTGTCTTAATTACTGTAAATTTTTAATAAGTTTTGAAATTAGTGAGTCTTCTAATTTTATTATTCTTTTTCTAGATTGTTTTTGACTATTGTGTTTTTTTTTAATTTCTCTATGAGTTTTAGGATCAGCTTGCCAATTTCTACAGAAGTCATTTGGGATTGTAATACAGGAGGCTAATAAAGGAGGTAGATAAATTTGGGGAATGTTGCGTCTACACGTGAAGTCTTCTGATCCATGGCCATGGAATGTCTTTCCATTTATTTATGTCATCTTCACTTTTTTCAACAGTGTTTTGTAGTTTTAAGAGTATAAATTTTGCACTTTTTCATTTAATTAATTCCTCGATATTTTAATTTTTGATGCTATTATGAATGCAATTGTCTTAGTATCCTTTTAAATTGTTCATTGCTGATGTTTAGAAATATAATTGATTTTTTGAAAATTGATTTTGTATCTTGCAATCTCCCTGAAACTACCTGAGTTTTGAACACCTCTAGGATTTAAGAGACAAAAGGTTTCAGTTGCTGTGCTGAAAATTAAAGCATACTTTGTTTCACCTGGTATGAAGGCTGCATAAGGACACTCTTTTCAACTTTCCTCAACTATGAATTAGAATCTAAAATTTTCAGGTCTTTAGAGAACAGTGGGAAAGGAACATATTAATAAGGTTTATGCAGCTAGTAGTTCTCTTTTTAGTATTTGGTTTTGGGAACTACTAGCATTTGGATTTGGGAACTGCTAGCAAGGGGGTGAGGAATAATAATTTCTATGCAGAAAACTAACATGAAGAGGTAACAGATGCAAAGTAAACCAAAGAAATCACTAGCTAATTGTATTTGGCTTATGTTTGAGTTTGTGTATTTATGTATTTATATGTTGTCCCTTAGATAAAGCAAATGCCACCACTCCTTCTGGTATGTATTTGTAGATGAAAAAGTGGTTCATTTACTCTCATATAATTTGGACTTTTTTTCAGGAATGCACTCCATAACCACAAAAAGGAGATAAAATTTACCTATAAAGGGATTGAACTTTGCTCTCATTAACACTCTGGGCTAAAGGTCATAACTAATCAGCTCTAGCTATTGTGTCCTGAAAATGGTAAGTAAACTGCAGGCCACTGAAGAAAAGGTCCTACTGTGACCTAGTTGTCTTTAGAGATGACCTTAATAAACTGATTTTTTAAAAGTATTTATCAATCGACCATTTAACACCTGCTATATGCCCATCTGTGTACTAGTTGGAGATCATGGTAAAGGGAACATAGGTGAGTGAGAATCTCGAGATTGCTGCCCTCAAGGAGCTTATAGCTATTAAAACCAAAGCAAAAAAGAATAGCAACACCATGATACCAGTATGATGAGATGTCGGATTATGTGTCGTGTATTTTTTAAATGTAAATATTCAAAAAAGAAATGGATCAACATAGGTGGAAGTGGTTAACAGTATTATCTGTCATTGCTTCTTGTCCTTTATGAATTAGGTTGGGATATGGTTAAACTCAAGCAATAATTATAGATCCTGATGGATCTTTCAGATACCAGAAGGTAGTATTTCTGGAAAGACAATGACGAGTGAACTGGAGTAAGGGGTTGGAATCTATTTCTGTTTTTTCAATAGTGCCATGCCAGTCAAGTTAGTTACTAGTTTCTTTCTCATTTTGGGCTGTTGTGTTGCACTTGCTGAGAACATGTTTTGATGTCTTTAACTGCAATATATTAGGAATTAATTAAAATTGAGAGTGATTAATAGGTCTAAGTTTGGCGTGAGAGGCAATAAAGATGCCCAGTGTGGTGATCAGATCAAGAATTATTATTCAGTTCTCAAATTTTCCATTGATCATGGTGGCTTGCTTTGAGGTTCTGTAGAAATGGAGTTTCAGGGTATTGGTTAAGGGAAGGAAGAAAGAAGCACAAATCAAAAAATTCTGGGAGTAAGGGGAATGTGAAAACTTTTTTTAATAAGGCTTTTGCTGAATTAGACGATGTAGTTTTAAAATGACACACTTCTTAATTATGGGTTTTGTTTTCTGCAAGTTGAGTAGTTCTTGCTTGTGGAAGTGTAGTCCCACTATCTGGCCACTTGGGGGACTGCAAGTGTCCTGTGACAGGTTTTCCCTGGAAACAGTTGGACTCCTTTGGTGGATTCAGCATATCACAGGACAACTTGAGCCAGAACCTCCTGGTACCAGACAATAAATAAGCCACAGTGGTACTTGGTATTTAATTTGGGATGTTCTTTTTCAAAGTACAAAACATTTTAGTAGCAGTATTTAACTCCTTGTCACCTTTCTCTGAATGTGGAACAGGGAATAGTGACATTGGACATATTCCAGTAACATTTCACAGTCTACAGAATGGTTTCATATTCCATTATTGCATTTCATCCTCATTTCTATCCTATACAAAGAGTCAGATTTACTTTATTTTGATGCTCTTCATACTATTATAATTCTATCATTCCCATTGTAAATATTATATTCAGAGAAGTTAAGTAACATGTCTAAAGTCAAACAGCTGCAAGGTAGCAGAGCCGGGATTTCAGCCCCACTCGTTGTTCCTCAATTCAAGTGTTCCTTTTTTTTTTTTTCTACCACACAGATTGCTCACCTCATAGAGAGGAAATAGGAGAGTCAGAGAGGCAAAATAACCTTAACTAGTATCACTAGAAATTTGTGAAGCTCTTAAGGCTCCTGGGTCTTTTATCCACTTGCTGGACTGATGGATTGGGTTGTGTGGGAATTCAAGTCGCTGACAGTCTTGCCATCCTACTTTATTGATTGCATTATTCAACAAATACTTACTGAGCTTTTTATATATCAAATTCTATATTAGGCACCGTTGACACAGCAAAAAACAAGGCAGATGAAAATTCTCCCATCACAGAGTTTACAATTTAGTGAGAGGAGACATGTAGAATATATCTGATGGTGATAACTGTCATGAAGAATAATTTAGCAGAGTGTGGGGGACAAATAAATGATAATGGAAAGAACTATTTTACACTTGTTAGTTAGAAAAGGCCTTACTGAGAAGGTGATATTCAAGCAGTGACCTGAAGAAATTAGGAAGTGAGCCATAGGGATATTTGAAATTAGAACATTCCAGGCATAGGGAACCACAAGTAGAAAGGGCCAGAGGCAGAAGCATAGTTTGTATGATGGACAGTAGCAGAGAGGCCTGGATGGAAGTTTAAGTAAATGGAAAGTGACGATATGAGATCAGAGTTAATGAGAGATTTCTCAGGCCTTCTTTAGGACTTCAGCTTTTGCTCTGACATGGGGAGTCATTGGAAGATTTTGAGTAGAGGGATAATATGAGCTGACTGATACTTTAACAGATCCTCTTCTTCAAAATATCTACCATTCTCTGATATTTTATACATTTGTTTGCTTACTTATTGTCTGTGTGGAGAAAATACCAAAAGAATGAAGGGGAGGCAAGGAGATGAGGCTGCTGCAGTGATCCAGGTGAGAGATTATGGTAGCTTAGACCAGAGGTTATTGGTAGAGGAGTTGAGACACTGGATTCTTCATTTGTCTTCATGATAGAGCCTACAGTATTTACTAACAGATTAGATACTCATTGTGAGAAAAAGAGAAAAGTCAATGCTGATTGTCAAGCTTTTAATCTGAGCACTTTGAGAAATGTGACTACTATTTACTGAGATGATGCAGATTGTAGGTAAAGACGCTGTGTGTTTTGGAGGGGGGGAGTCGGAATCAAGAAGTTGATTTTTGATGTACAAAGTCTGAGTTATTTGGTGAATATCCTATTGTCTTCTTTTCAGTTTTCATGCAGTGCCCTTATCTTTCTGCTTTTCAAGAAGATTAAAAGAGATCTTAGAAATCATCTTTTTGGTGATGGACAGGGAAACCTGGCATGCTGCAGTCCATGGGGTTGCAATGAGTCGGACATGACTGAGCAACTGAACTGAACTGAACTAGAGATCACCTAGACCTTTGTTGCCCCCTCCCTTCTCCCTTTTACTTTCTTTATACAGGCCTAGAGAGGAGTGGAGTCTTGTCTAGGGTGAAACAACAAGCTGACAGCATAACTGGATCACAGACTCAGTTTTCCTGGATTCTAGCTTGGTCCTTTAATTAGTGTTATTCTGAGACCTCATTTTGGGGATTCAGTGAGTTTCTTCCTCTTGCCCAAATGTTAAACGAGGTAATTAAACTAAATAATGAATAAAACCTAGAACATCACACAAATTGGCTGCTGCCTCCAATTAAACCAAAATATTGTTATTATGTTTTTACTGAACCACATGTGAAAATAATTTATCTATGATAAACACAGTAAGCAGATTTTAAAGGTCATTGAACTTTGATCTGAGATGAAACTTACAGAGATCTGGAACATAAATGGCCTGAGATTGTAGGATATTAGAATTTATGAAACATGGGAGACCATCTTGTCCAGTTTGGTCATTTTATGAATGAGGTTCCTGAGACATAGAGATGGAAAAGAATTTGACCAAAGTCACACAGAAAACTCATTTCTGTAGTCAGAACCTATTTTGAGGGTTAGCTGTCTGTTGCTTCTTTGGAAAATTCTATGTTGGAAAAGTGCTTACCCACTCAGAACAAAGAATTATGATAGCAATAATAATGATAGTACTTACTATGTGCCAAATTTTGGAGCCTTTCATGGGTTAACTAATTCTCACAAAAACCTTGGTAAATAAACTCAGAGATTAAGTGATTTGCCCAAAGGTCATGCAGCTAGGAGTTAGCAGAAGTCTGGCTTGTAACTGTGAGGTTCTAACTACTGTTTAGTACTAACAACTTCTCAGATTAGCTAGTCATTCACCTCTGCTATCTCAAGAGACTGGTGACTTGTCATTATGCACTGACCCTATTATATAGTCTGCTGATCCTCATGGAATAGCTAAATCCTGTAGATTAAAGTGGAGGTGGAGGGACATAAAGGGGGTAATGGAAAGGAGCTGATCATTTATAATAGGGGTTGGAAAGCAAAGCTATAGAAATTATTGAAAAACTTCAAGGTGGTTAAATATCTCAGAGCCTACTAGAAACCTGGACAATTCAATGCCTGCTTAAATAGGAGAGAATCTGAGGTAAGAAAAATAAAATAGTTGATTTTTTGAAGTCAGGAACTCTTTTATGTGTTTTACATGTGTTGATTCATATAATTCTCAAAATAACTTTCTGAAGTAAGTATGATTATCATTTTCATATTACTGGTGCGTGAATAGGAACAGAACAGTTAAGTAACCTGCCCAAGGATATAGAACAAGTAAGTGAAAGAGCCTATATTAGAAGCTAGGTAGCTCAGCTCCAAATTTATATATATATTTTTGCTACATTTAGGGAAATGAGTGCTAGTCATATTATAGAATTTTTTAATGCAGAAACATTGTGCCTGAGCGTCAAACATTTGAGCAAGTTGTCCTTACAATACATTAGCTTCTTTTAAGGACTCTTAGGAGGAAAGGTACTTATCCAATGGTACATGGTAAGTAATTAGGGGAACCAGAGCTTAAAGCTGAGACTCCTGACTGCCAAACCTCTTTGCATTTTATCACTCTGTTTCCATTCTCTGGCTGACTTGTCTCCCTCTATTCCACCTTCTGTATTGCCCTGCCTCTCACCTTTCTTTAAAAATTAACTTTCTGCATCAGCAAGACTGGACAAAGAATAGGGAGAATGATCAGAATCCGTGTCCTACCAGACATTGTTTTTTTTTTTTTTTTTCATTTATTTTTATTAGTTGGAGGCTAATTACTTCACAACATTGCAGTGGGTTTTGTCATACATTGACATGAAGCAGCCATCCCAGACATTGGACAAAAGGAACAAAAGCATCAGGAAAAAATGTCAGCATATGGACTTTTCCCTAAGTAAGAAAGGGAACTTCCCAGTGTGAAAAAAATGCTACCTCTGTTCTTTTAGCCCAAATGGCTTGTGCAAGATCCCATAGGAAATCATGAATGTAGTTGTCAGGTGACTTTTTTGTTACCGTGGAGATGAAAGAATGTCTGTGAATGTCTGCTACTCTCCAGATTTTTTTTTAAAGGAAAATACAACCTTCCCACTCATATAAATGACAACCAGTTAGGCATTTCTTTTGAAAATTAGCATTACATAAGAGAAAGCATCTTTCCAAAAGTGTCTTATTGGTCCCCTTCTCTGAAGCATTGACCAACTTCTAATTAGATGATGAGATGGCATAAACTGAGAGTTGGGAGTAAGATGGAAATTCTTGATATTTAATGTTTGGGTACAAATAAGATTCCAAAACATAGTTTGAGTCTGTTTACCTATCCCTCTTTCCCTTTCATTTCTGTTTAAAAATACAAAGGTTAGCAAGTGGGTAGTCTGTTGAAGTTTCCAGTTGTTCATTTGAAAGATTTGTTTAATTATCCCTTTAAATAAAAAAGACCTAGTTAGACTAAGATATTTAAGTCATCAACTACTTAACAATAAACCACAAACCTTAACCATACTCATATTTTCATGCTGTTTGCTTTGGACACCTGCTAAGCCTTGCTGAGGTGCTAGATTGACTTGAAACATTCCGTCATCAAAGATGACCCCACAGTGTCTGGGAAAAGCTACACTGGATACTTTGGGGATTAAGGTGGTGAAATGCTGTGTTGTTGTTTCCCAAAGCTTTCTCTGTCATTCCCCTCCCTGAGTTCTAGTCTTTATCACCTTTTGCCTTGACTAGTGCAGCGACCTCATGCATGCTCTTAGTTCTCTGTGCTGCTCTCCAATTCATATTGTATTCATCCTACCAGGTTAACCTTCTCAAAGTTCAGTTATAGCATTGTTAGTATCTTCCTTTAAACATCCATTAGTCTGTAAACTCCTTGAGGGTTAGAACTCTGTTTATCTCTGTATTCTCAATGCTCAGCACAGAGGAAACCTTGCTGAGCAGTTATGCGATGCATGTTTGAAATTGCAGCTCCTCTCCATTTGCTTATAGGTTAAAATACAGATTCTTTAAGTTTGGTGTTCAAAGCTTTTCATGATCTGGATTGCTTTTCTAATCTCAATTCTTATAATTCCCCTGCAAAAATCTTTTAACTCCAGCCAAATAGATCTGTCACCTTAAACCATCCTCACTCTTTTTTTCTTTGAATTTGTTGTTTTCTTATTATTCCTTTGGCCTTGAAGGCTATCCCAACTTTAATACTATACATTCTTCTAACCTTAGCTCAGAAACAGTGTCATATGAGATGAAATTTCTCATCCCATAATCCATTGAGAAAGTTATCTATATGACATGATATGGTTAAAAAAACATAGGCTTCAGTTTTCTTCATCTGTAAACTAGGACTCAAAATGTGTAAATTATAAGACTTTTGTGAGGAGAGAATCAGATGACACAGGGGAGGTCAAATGTAAGTCAATAACTAGTGCTTAATATCTTGTAGATTCAGCCCTTTTTTCCTTCTCCACTGATATGGTAATCAGTTCTTAAATTATAATTATTTTTGTGCTTCTCATATATCTTTTCAAAGTGTGCCCTCTTTTAGGGCAAAAGTTATTTCATGGATATATTTGTGTAAGTTATACAAAACACATAGCTTAGAGCTTGTCGCATAGTAGGTATCCATAAATATTTATTTATTGAGTTTCAGTCAGTCAACCTAAGTGCCAAAAACAAATGTGGGTCATAAGTTCCATTAATACAAATATAGAATCCAGAATAAAGGAAGTGAATTATGGTCAGACCATATTTACAATGTAGTGTTCAACCCCATTATTCATGGGGCATCTCCTGTTGTAAAGCATGGAGAAGCTGAGATGCTGAGTTGGATGTGGGAAGGAAGGCAGGGAGCAATGGATATAAATATTGTCTCAGTATATATGAAGAACTGTCATGGAATAAAGGAGTTTGATATTTTCTGTAGTACCCCAAAGGGCAAAACCAGTGAAGATAGATTATAGTTCAGTAAAAGGAAGACATTGTAGATTCACCCTATATCAGAAGTTTTCAACAAATACCAAATGAGTTTTGGAGTGTGTGTTGGGGGGGGTATCAAATTAGTTGCTAATGTTTCACATAAAAATTCAGATTTCCAGCTTTGGAAATGAAGATCTGGCATTATTGGAACCACATTCCTGCATGACAATGACTAGCTGCAGGTGAGGAGCAAGCTACTCCTCTAGATGGAGCGTGCATCCAAATACTTTTCAGTTTGCCCAGACACCAGCTGTATTCATTTAGGTTACTTGTATTAATTAAGTAACTTCTAGGCATTTGAATTTGCCATCTCTGTGAGATCAGGGACCTGGGCAAATTTTTACATCCTTCCTTACCCCAAGGGCTTTTCCTCCTCATTTAGGAGGGACTAAAGAAAAGTACAAGGGATGCTGCAATCAAATCTGACCTGGCCGTCAGTTCTGCCACAGCCATTTATCACATGTATGACCCCGAGTGAGTAACTTAACCTCTCTGAACCTCAACTCCTTAATTTGTATTATGCTCTCCTAACAGTATACGGGCTTCCCTCGTAACTCATCTGGTAAAGAATCCTTCTGCAGTGCAGGAGACCCCAGTTTGGAAGATCCCTTGGAGAAGGGGACAGTTATGCACTCCAGTATTCTGGCCTGGAGAATTCTATCAACTGTACAGTCCACAGGGTTGCAAAGAGTCAGGCACAACTGAGAGACTTTCACTCCTCACAATACACCGTTAAGACTAAATAAAACAGCTTAGATAAAGGGCATGCCACTTAGTAGATGCTGAAATATTAGTTCACTTTTTCTTATTCATCACATTCTTTATGTCCATTGGAAGTATCACTCTTAAGTAGTAAATTCATTCTTATTGAAGGTGTTCAAGAAGAAGCTGGAGTTGCTGGAAAGCATGTATACAGGGAAGAGGTTGGGACTCACATTAGATGATTTCCACAGTTGCTTTCTAGCAATTTTAAATTTAAATTTAAAATCCCTATCAATAACTCCAAAATGCCCATCTGGATTATTGTAGACATACCTCATAGAGGTAGGGAGTTTTAATAAACAACAGAGAGGATTAGGACTCTTGAGGAAAAAGTTGGCGCCAGGGTTAAAGTATAATATATTGAGGTTCAGACATAGGTTTTGGCATCTGACAGATTTTACTTTAAATCTCGAGTCTGACAGTTACCAACTTTATGTTCTGGGCCACTTAATTTTATTTTCAGTTTCCTCATTCATATAGTGAAGATATTAATACTTCTTTCTTTGGGTTCTTGTGAAGATAAGTGAGATAATGCATGTAAAAAAATATTGACCAGTGCCTGGCCCAGAATGAAAATTTGATAAATGGTTCTCTTCCTCCTTGTCATTATTATTATTATTCCACCAGACCAGGAAAACTTGGGAAAACGTGTAGGAGACTCTGACTAAAGTATATGAGCCTTTACTCAGGCCACTGCTGCCCCTTCCTCCCCTCCACAAAGCTCTGTCTCCAAAATGCTTTGGCTGGAATGTAAGTGTGAGGTCATTGCAGATAACGGGAGCATGATTTGCTTTGGTAATGAGAGTTATTCAGTTACTTCTCTCAGCCCAGCTGAAATCTTTTACTAGTTGACACTTGTTTCAAAGTGCAAGACTGAGCTGGTCTGAGAAGACAGGGAGAGTGAGAAGACCCCTCCTCTCAGCTAGAGGTCATGGTCCTCCACAGGGAACAGGATGACCCAGTGCAAAGTGTCTGGACTCTTGGTGAGTTTGGAGCCCTTACATTTAAACCAGTCACACCATTGCACACATAGGTCCCCACCCCCCACATAATCACTGGGCAGGAATTTCCTTGACTCTTTCCATGGCCTGGAACCATCCCCCTTCTCATCCTTGTGCTCTACACAGCTGGCAAACAGCAGACAGCAGAACAAAAACAAGCCTCTTAGCATAGAAAGCGAGCTCATAGCAATGCTGACTTTGCTTGGGAACCTCATGTTAACAAAGGACCTTCCTGACTGCCTCTCAACACCCCAAACAGATTAAAACATTTTTTTACTGTGTCTCAGAGCAGCTCCTTGCCTGGGTATATTTAAAGATATGCTGAGTCACTGAAGAGCAGGCTGGCATATCACAGGAGGCAAGGACTATACCCTAGTTTATGGGGGAGTAAGTTGAGAGGTGAAATCTGACTTCCTCCAATGGGGATGGGCAAGATCACCCACTTCTAGCCCCCATGACTCTAGAGAGCATCTATTAAGATTTCTTAGTCTATCACTTTTGGTTTCCTTTTCAGTTTATAAAAGCATAAAGATGAGAAGGAGGGAGCACAGGTACCAGTGGGTTAGCTATTTATAAGTCATAAAGCTTCTTTCTGTTATAGGTAGCTGAAAGCAATGTATATCTGAAAACACTATTTTTATCTCATGACTTACATAGCCTCCCCCTCTCCTTCTATCATGCCTTCTCTCTCCCATCAGAATCTTCCTTACAGCCCTTCACTTTGCTGGTCATAGGAGCCAGAGTGGATACAAAAGGGCTGCTTCTTGGATGAGTTTAAAAGGTTAGCATTAAGATTCTTTTTATCAGTGATAGCAATAGCTTGTTCAGGCAGCCATATCCAGAACCTAGAAGAAATCAGGTAAGCCAAAGTTTGCTTGAAGCTGACAGGAGACCTAGGCCTCTGCCTTCCTCCCTACCACCTTCTATTACTGGGGTATAATTTATTTATGCTCAGTCACTCAGTCATGTCCAACTCTTTGCGACCCCATGGACTATAGCCTTCAAAGCTCCTCTGTCCAGGGGATTTCCCAGGCAAGACTACTGGAGTGGATTGTCATTTCCTTCTCTGGGGGATCTTCCTGACCTAGGGATTGAACTTGCATCTTCTGTGGTTTCTGCATTAGCGGGCAGATTCTTCACCACTGGGCCATCTGGGAAGCCCCTAATTTACCTATATGTTAATTTCAGGTTTTAAAACATAATGGTTCTAAACTTGTATATCCTTTCCCTTTTGGATTCAGTTTTAGATGGTTTTCAGAGGATACAGTAGCTGGCTTTGTTGTATCCAGTTGATATGAGAAATGGTAGAGGACTGGAAAATGGGAATGGAACCATTGGATATGTTTGAGATTAAATGAGTCCAATTCCTAGGTAGTACAAAGTGATTGAAATTTCATGAGGTACTTTCAGGCACATTGTCTTCTTTGCTTCTCAAAACCAACTTGGAGGTAGTCACAACATGGATTAACATCCCCATTTCACAGATGAGAAACTGAGGCTGGAGGCACTTGAGGGACATTCCACAGTAATTTAGACAGTAAGTGGAAGGACCAGGATTCAGACCATGGCAGAGGAGTCTGGTGGGCTACAGAACATGGGATTGCAAAGAGTCAGATACAAGTGAAACAACTGAATGCACACACACACACACACACACACACACACACACATTTCTGGTTGTAATTTTTTCAAGTTCACTGTAGAGATTTGCTATTGAATAAGTGAATGAATGAGTACATATTTGATTTGGAGCATTATTTTCAATGAAAAAGTTTCCCCATTATTTGGAGATCAGCATTTTAATTCTCGGCAATCTCAGTGTGGTCAAATGAGAAATATTTCATTCATTAAATTGCTAATTTATTCTTTTACTCACTAATACATTTCCTGAATGCCAACTTTGTAACAGACCCTGTGCTGGATTCTGAGGATAAAAAGAGAAATGAGACAACATCTCAGGTTTCAAAGATCTCAGATACTGGGGACTGACATCTCAATAGTAAACATAAGAACAGATACTTACGAAATGCCATTACCAAAATTTCAAGTCATATCCCTCTTGCATAGTGAGTATGGCCCTCTTAAAAATGGGCATGTCTTTTATTTTGAGTATTGAATATGAAGCTTTATGACTAACTGCTTTTTAATCTAATACTATTTTCCTAAGAACAGAAGTGACAGTTTCAGTCCGTGTGTGTGTGTGTGTGTGTGTGTTGTGGGTTGGGTGTGTGATGATAGATTGGAACTTAGGGATTGCTAATTAGGGGCTATGAGGGTGCTTAAGTTGTTCTAGTGAGTTCCAATCCTGTATGTATGTATTATATAGAGGGTTGGGGTGACAAGGATTATTGTACACGAGTTGATCTTAGATTTTTTTTCCAAGTAATTGGTCAGCAGAACTAGAGCATCACTATGTCACTTGTTTTGACAACATGATACTTAAGGCTATTTCTGAGCATGGATAAACTAATTATGATCAAATATTATATTTTTTGAGCATCTTCCTCTCAGTGCTAGGTGTATGTTAGATGTTGCCAAGGTATTTTCTTATTTATTCTTTAAATTAAATCTTTAATCTTATTAATTAATAAATAAATAAATCTTATTAATTAATAAATTAATTAATCTAAACTTATTATGGAGATTTATTTATTTATTAATAAATTAATAAATCTAAATCTTATTAATTCCACTTTGTAGATGAGGTTAATGACTTGTTCAAGGTCACACAGTGAGTACTTTGGTGGATTTGGGATTTGAATTTCAGTTTTCAGCCTTTTATCCTCTGACCTCACTGCCGTTTTCACTACAGACTGCAGCTTTATTTTTTAGAGACCATTAAATCTACTCTCCATTAGCCAAAGCTTCTTGCCTCCCTTCAACATTATTCTTCTCTAGAATATTCTTAAGAAATCCTCAGAAAATGCTTTACAGCTTTCATGGATCCTGTGACCCAGAGCTTAATCCAGGCTCTTAAGTGCTTTGGTTAACTGTAAAATGGAAAATCAAAGTCATAGCTAATTCAGGAAAAATTAGTTTGGGATGTGAATTTCCTGGGCAGCTTGTCATCTCTATTTTACTTCCTTAGCTTCATAAACTTACCCACAGTGTTCTCTGAGAACTAACAGTAATGACAATGATGGAGAAAGGCTTCCTTCCCTTCTTTTCCAAGAGCCCTTCAGCCAAGTGCCACACCCTCTCCTGCTTTCCTATTTTCTGTGCAGACATGGAGGTGGGAGTTAGACATGAGTTCCTTTCAGCCCTGAGTTGATGCCAGAGTTTTCTTTTCCTTCTGCTGGACCAAAGTGGAAGGAGAAATTGAATGCTTTCCAGGAGGACTATGAGTGAAGGAAAAGGCAGAGGTACATGAAAGAACAGTGAATGTATCTTTCAAATACCACGATTTGTATCCAGACTTTGTTGGTTACTATCTGTGTAACCTTGGACACGTTAACAGTTGTGAGTCAGAATTTTCTCATCTATAAATTAGAACATACATTCTAATTTTATAGATGAAAGGGTAAGTCTAAAAGTGTTTCATATACTCAGAAATAGCTTATATACTTGAAGTGTTGCTTTTTATGATCCCAAAATAATGCTATTCTTCAGTCATGAAACCTTGTCTTGTTTTTTGTAAAAGCCTGAACACATGTGGCTTAAGGGGTGAGTCTTTGCCCCTGTACCAGCCACATTAAAATTGGAGTAACTATGGGCTGAAGGCAGTGGACTACTTAAGCACTGAGAAAATATAAAAAGAGGGTTACACATTCAGGGGTCAGCAGATGGCAGGTAAAGAAGACCAAGTCCCTCTCTCACTCTCCAAAGCCCCTCTTATTTATTGAGTCTTAACATTTGAAGTTGTTTCAAGTAGGCGTATCTATCTGGGCTTTTTTCCTTATTTAGTATATAATAGGCATTTGTTGACTTGGTGAAAAACATTACTCTCCTTTCCATTTCTAAGGATTAACTGTGCTTCTCCTCTAGATATCAATTAAAAACAGTGAGTTGAAAGGGGTGAGCTTATATCAAAGAATCAGAGATTATCAGAATTTAGAGGGGACTCTGGAAGTCAGTATCTTTTCTTATGGATTGGACAGGAAAGGGATTAGACCTAGTTCACAAAACTCATTGTAATTCATTCAGGTTGGAAATCAAGGGCTACTACTCCTACATCAGTACTAGATGCTCTTTAAGGTCCTTTTTAGCTCAGATGTTCTGTAATCTCCAGATGTTCAAGCTGGATTTAGAAAAGGCAGAGGAACCAGAGATCAAATTGCCAACATCCATTGGATCATCGAAAAAGCGAGAGTTCCAGAAAAACATCTACTTCTGCTTTATTGACTATGCCAAAGCCTTTGACTGTGTGGACCACAACAAACTCTGGAAAATTCTTAAAGAGATGGGAAAATCAGACCACCCGACCTGCCTCTTGAGAAACCTGTATGCAGGTCAGGAAGCAACATTTAGAACTGGACACGGAACAACAGATTGGTTCTAAAAAGGAATAGGAGTATGTCAAGACTGTATATTGTCACCATGCTTATTTAACTTATATGCAGAGTAAATCATGAGAAACACTGGGCTGGATGAAGCACAAGCTGGAATCAAGGTTTCCGGGAGAAATATCAATAACTTCAGATATGTAGATGACACCATCCTTATGGAAGAAAAGGAAGAAAAACTAAAGAGCCCCTTGATGAAAGTGAAAGAGGAGAGTGAAAAAGTTGGTTTAAAGCTCAACATTCAGAAAACTAAGATCATGGCATCTGGTCCCATCACTTCATGGCAAATAGATGGGGAAACAATGGAAACAGTGGCAGACTTTATTTTGGGAGGCTCCAAAATCACTGCAGATGATGACCACAGCCATGAAATTAAAAGACACTTGCTCTTTGGAGGAAATGTTATGACCAACCTAGACAGCATATTAAAAAGCAGAGATATTACTTTGCCAACAAAGGTCCATCTAGTCAAAGCTATGGTTTTTCCAGTAGGCGTGTATGGATGTGAGAGTTAGACTATAAAAGAAAGCTGAGCACTGAAGAATTGATGCTTTTGAACTGTGGTGTCGGAGAAGACTCTTGAGAGTCTTGAGAGCCCCTTGGACTGCAAGGAGATCCAACTTGTCCATCCTAGAGGAAATCAGTCCTGAATATTCGTTGGAAGGACTGATGCTGAAGCTGAAACTCCAATACTTTGGCCAGCTGATGCAAAGGACTGACTCATTTGCAAAAACCCTGATGCTGGGAAAGATTGAAAGCAGGAAAAGAAGGGGACAACAGAGGATGAGATGGTTGGATGGCATCAGTGACTTAATGGACATGAGTTTGAGCAAGCTCTGGGAGTTGGTGATGGACAGGGAGGCCTGGTATGCTGCAGTCCATGGAGTCGCAAAGAGTCGGACAGGACTGAGCGACTAAACTGAACTGAATCTCCATAATTTTGACCCTTTCTACAATACATTGGGTATGATGGGATCTGAGATTCCAGCTCTAGCTAAAGTGAAAATATGTCCCTCTCCTCCCCTTTACTTTTTACAGGGACCTGGAAGTTGGAAGAACTGTGATTATAATATGTAATAGTTTCATACCACTGTCCTCATTAGAATCACATTTGTGAATTTTGAATTAGCAAAGAAATGATTAGCATGAGGAGGGCATGTTTGTTTATCTGCTCCCTTCTATCTCCCATTTTCTGCATAACAATAGGGTTTTTCAGCTCTAATTTGCCAAGCTACTCTCTTCTCCTATGGGTTAAGAGCAGAGAAGGATTCCTCACAGGTTATCTGTTTCTTCTTATCGCCTATGCAAAAGCCTGCCTGCAAGGTGCTTCAGGCCTCCTTTTAATAGGACCTTGTACAAGTATACCAGGGAAATGAATTCAGAATGCTCCGGACATTTCTTTTTACTTCCTGGTATGATACTCTGGCCTCATAGGTGCGAGGTTTTTGGTTGAAAACTTGAAACGCAATGGTGAGTGTTTTGGACCATGACCTGTAAGATGCAGCCACACCATTACCCATTAAGTACACAGATCAGCTTGTTTATTAAACTGTCTTAGCATTCAGTGGTTTGAGGAAGACTACAGTGTAGGTTGGGGATTGTGGTGGAGGGTGAGAAATTCATTATTATTAACATGAAAAAAGCACTTAATCTCCTAAACCAAGGCTACTTTTCCCAGGCATTTTGGCCTTGCCTGCAGATCCCTGAAGGGCAGTAAGCAGCATACTTGTTGTCTTCCAGTTTTCAGCCTTTGTGCACAGAATAGGTGTCAGTTTCTGCACGTGTACTCTGACTTGATGATTGTATATAATTTTGTCTCTTTATGTGAATTCCTTTCTGAAGAGTTGTGGCACAGAAACCTAGAAGCAGCATTTAACTGTGCTTTGCTAGTGGGACCCTGTCTCTTCTTTTGTACTTGTATCTACAAGTTAATCATGCATCTTACTGAATCAATGTGCCCCTGTCTTTTTTTATCCATTCTTCTGTTCTTGTGTCTCTGTGCTTTCTTGTATTTTTTCCTTCTGGGTTTGGACATGTATCTATCTTTGTGGACATCTCTGACTCCAAGCCCATGTGTCACTGCTTCTATGTATAGAGTTCTTTGTTTCTGTCAGTGTATGAATATCTATGTCTGACTATGTTGCAGGAAGGGGGACCTCTCCCAGGGCCTGGGAGTGGGCTCCTAACACTCAAAAATGAATTGTCCGAGGAGACACATGTGCTGACAAAGCAAGAGATTTTATTGGGAAAGGACACCTGGGCAGAGAGCAGTAGGGTAAGGGAAACCAGGAGAACTGCTCTGCCACGTGGCTTGCAGTCTCGAGTTTTATGGTGATGTGATTAGTTTCCAGTTGTCTTTAGCCAATCATTCTGACAGAGTCCTTCCTGGTGCTACATACCTTGTTCAGCCAAGATAGAGGCCAGCGAGGATTCTGGGAGGTGGTCGGACATGTGGTCTCTTTTTGACCTTTCCTGAACTCTTCTGGTTGGTGGTTGGTTAGTTCCATGTTCCTTACCAGGAACTCCTGTCATAAAACAACTCATGCAAATGGTTATTATGGTGCCTGGCCAGGGTGGGCGGTTTCAGTCAATGTGCTTCCCCTAACAACTGGGTTTTCAAGTGCCTATGCAACCCTGTTATTGAGATTACCATTTCTGTTTGTCTATTAGCCCTTCCCAAAGGCTAACAGAGTTCTACAAAATTCAGACCTAAATAGAAGAAAGTAGGGAAAACCACTAGACCATTCAGGTATGAATTAAGTCAAATCCCTTATGATTATATGGTGGAAGTGACAGATAGATTCAAGGGATTAGATCTGATAGACAGAGTGCCTGAAGAACTATGGATGGAGGTTCATAACACTGTACAGGAGACGGTGATCAAAACCATCTCCGAGAAGAAATGCAAAAAAGAAAAATGGTTGTCTGAGGAGGCCTTACAGATAGCTGAGAAAAGAAGAGAAGTGAAAGGCAAAGGGGAAAAGGAAAAATATACCTATTTGAATGCAGAGTTCCAAAGAATAACAAGGAGAGATGAGAAAGCCTTCCTAAGTAATCAGTGCAAAGAAATAGAGGAAAACAATAGAATGGGAAAGACTAGAGATCTCCTCAAGAAAACTAGAGATGCCAAGTGAATATTTCATGGAAAGATGGGCACAATAAAGGACAGAAATGGCATGGACCTAACAGAAGCAAAAGATATTAAGAAGAGGTGGCAAGAATACACAGAAGAACTATACAAAAAGGATCTTAATGACCCAGATAACCATGATGGTGTGATCACTCACCTAGAGCCAGACATTGTGGAGTACAAAGTCAAGTGGGCCTTCAGAAGCATCACTAGGAACAAGGCTAGTGGAGGTGATGGAATTGCAGCTGAGCTATTTCAAATTTTAAAAGATGATGCTGTGAAAAGGCTGCATTCAATATGCCAGCAAATTTGGAAAACTCAGCAGTGGCCACAGGACTGGAAAAGGTCAGTTTTCATTCCAATCCCAAAGAAGGGCAATGCCAAGGAGTGTTCAAACACCACATAATTTCACTCATTTCACACGCTAGCAAAGTAATGCTCAAAATTCTCCAAGCTAGGCTTCAACAGTATGTGAACTGATAACTTCCAGATGTTCAACCTGGATTTAGAAAAAGGAGAGGAACCAGAGATCAAATTGCCAACATCAATTGGATCATAGAAAAAGTAAGAGAATTCCAGAAGAAAAAAAAATCTGCTTCATTAACTATGCTAAAGTCTTTGACTGTGTGTATCACAACAAACTGTGGAAAATTCCTCAAGAGATGGGAATACCAGACCACCTGACCTGCCTCTTGAGAAACTTATATGCAGGTCAAGAAGTGGCAGTTAGAACAAGACATGGAAAAACAGACTGGTTCCAGGAATACCAGACCACCTGACCTGCCTCTTGAGAAACTTATATGCAGGTCAAGAAGCAACAGTTAGAACCAGACATGGAAAAACAGACTGGTTCCAAATTGGGAAAGGAGTACGTCAAGGCTGTATATTGTCACCTTGCATATTTAACTTATATGCTGAGTATATCATGTGAAATGCTGGACTTGATGAAGCACAAGCTGGAATAAAGATTGCTGGAAGAAATATCAATAACCTCAGATATGTAGATGACACAACCCTTATGGCAGAAAGTGAAGAGGAACTGAAGAGCTTCGTAATGAATGTGAAAGAGGAGAGTGAAAAAGCTGGCTTAAAACTCAACATTCAAAAAACTAAGATCATGGCTTCGAGTCCCATCATTTCATGGCAAATAGATGAGGAAACAATGCAAACAGTGGCAGACTATTTTCTTGGGCTCCAAAACCACTGCAGATGGTGACTGCAGCCATGAAATTAAAAGATGCTTGCTCCTTGGAAAAAAAGTTATGACAAACCTAGACAGTATATTGAAAAGCAGAGCCATTACTTTACCAACAAAGGTCCCTCTGGTCAAAGCTATGGTTTTTCCAGTAGTCACGTATGGATGTGAGAGTTGGACTATAAAGAAAATTGAGCACGAGAGAATTGATGCTTTTGAACTGTGGTGTTGGAGAAGACTCTTGAGAGTTCTTTGGACATCAAGGAAATCAAACCAGTCAATCCTAGAGGAAATCAGTCCTGAATATTCATTGGAAGGACTGATGCTGAAGCTGAAGCTCCAATACTTTATTCACTTGATGGGAAGAGCTAACTCATTTGAAAAGACCCTGATGCTGACAAAGATTGAAGGCAAGATGGTTGGATGGCGTCACCAACTTGATGGACATGAGTTTAAGCAAGCTCCGAGAGTTGGTGATAGACAAGGAAGCCTGGCCTGCGCAGTCCATGGGGTTGCAAAGAGTTGTACAAGAATGAGCGAATGAATTGAACTGATTAGTCCTTCCCTGTGTATCTGTTTCTCTGTATGTCTTTTCCTTTGCCCCTAATGTCCCTGTCTTCGTGTGTCTTTTTATGTATGTGTTTTGGTGCATCTGCCTACTTAATTCATGTTTCTCTGGCCTTGGATACCTGTGTTTTGCTTTTCTTGGTCCTTGTAATTTTTGACCTTTTTATGTTTCTGTATGCATCATTTGGAATTAGCCTCTTCATCTTTTTGTGCATGTGCCTTCATTTAGTTTGTTTAGAAGAACTATCTTTGTCATCTGTTGTGTATGGTTGTCTTTGTCTGTGTCCTTGGGTGTATATCTGACTGTATGTTTAATGGTCCGTGTATCTTTCTGTTTTTCTGTGACCATATATTTCCATGTATCTCTCTGTGTTGGTGTCTGTTTCATGTATTTTAGCTATATGCCTGTGCATATGTAACCATTGATTTCACAAGATGCCCATCTGCTTTCTGAGGAATCTATTGGACTATTTTGTGAGATATCTCAGATGTGTTGAACTAACTTACTGCTTATTTTTGGGCTTGCTAGCTACCATGGTACATAGGTGTGCATTGTTCATGTATGATGTAATTGTTCATGTGTGATGTCAAATGGGTTCTCAAGGTAAGAATACTGAAGTGGTTTGTCATTCCCTTCTCCAGTGGACCGCATTCTGTCAGACCTCTCCACCATGACCCGTCCATCTTGGGTGGCCCCACACAGCATGGCTTAGTTTCTAACCCAGGTAGGTAGGTGCCCAATATGCTACTGTAGATCAGTGGAGAAATAACTCCAGGTGAGATGGTTGGCTGGCATCACCCTCAATGGACATGGGTTTGGGTAGACTCCGGGAGTTGGTGATGGACAGGGAGGCCTAGCGTGCTGCAGTTCATGGGGTTGAAAAGAGTCGGACACGACTGGGCTACTGAACTGAACTGATGTCAAAGATTCATTTAAGAATTGTGCACATTGTTTCTTTATTGACAGGACACCTTGTGTTAAGAATTATTGGTAAATAAGTGGTATTTAAATTGTAAACCTTTTCAAGCTAGTTTCACTGTGTCAGTGAATTAAATTTGAAATGAGTGGCTATATAAGACATTATATCCTTTCAGAAAAATTCAGCATACTGATGGTAGAGAAGGCTTGTATTTGTACTGTGAAAACTTATTTGTGATGTTCATTATTGGGTTAGAAGGTGTTACTTTTCTGGTTTTGTTTGGGTTTTTTGTCTTGAGAAGTTACTACAGATAGCTCTAAGGTGGACTTAGAGCACAAAGAGAATAGACACAGTGGAGAATGAAAAATGACAGATGAATGGACATGTTCTTCATCTGTATGAGTGAGATGGGGGCTCAAGATGGAATTCATAGGAAATGGAGTGATGAGGACCAAAGAGAGAAGCATAGCAGGATCCCATCTTTTCTTGTCCTGGGCTCCTGTATCTTTCCAACAAAGGCAATGAGGGAGCAGCAGGCATGAAGATGAGGCCAATTCTCCTTTTTCTCTGGTAGAAGGTGATCTCCTGTATTTAAATTTTAAATTCTTTTTATGTCTCTTTCTTTGCTTGATGTACTCTTTTTGGTATTTGTTCTTCCACTGCAAAAAGGAAATTTCCAAACCTGGTTCACCTGTTTATTATACTTGTTTGTATGCAAGATATTAAAGAGAGATTATTAAAAGTCACCACCACTGTCATACAAACTTATCCACTGATAGGGGTAGGGACACTGTATGACAGTTATGCGAGCATGTGTGCTAAGTTTCTTCAGTCATGCCCAACTCTTGGTGACCCTATGGACTGTAGCCTGCCAGGCTCCTCTGTCCATGGGATTCTCCGGGAAAGAATACTGGACTGGGTTGCCTTTTCCTCCTCCCTGGGATCTACCCAGGGATTGAGCCCACGTCTCATATGTCTTCTGCATTAGCAGATGGGTTCTTTACCACTAGCGGCACCTGGTAAGTCCCACTTTCCCCAGATTACCTGTGATCCTTTCTAGGGGCAGCCACAATTTTTCTATCACCCTTTGTTCATTTATTTAGTGTATATGTGTGCTATGCTTAGTCGCTCAGTTGTGTTTGACTCTTTGCAACCCCGTGGACTGTAGCCCACCAAGCTCCTCTGTCCATGGGTTTCTCCAGGCAGGAATACTGGAGTGAGTTGCCATGTCCTCCTCCAGGGGATCTTCCCAACCTAGGTATCAAACCCAGGTCTCCTGCCTTGCAGACGGATTCTTTATTGTCTGAGCCACCAGGAAAACCGATGAAGACTGGAGTGGGTAGCCTATTCCTTCTCCAGGGGATTTCTTCTTGACCCAGAAATCGAACTGGGGTCTCCTGCATTGAAGGCAGATTCTTTACCAGCTGAGCTATTAGTGTATATGCAGAATTCTAAAGAGTACCGTTTGCTCTCAACTATGGTAGCCTTGCCAAGGAAGTAGTCAGTGGCAAAGGACTAGGCTCAGTGGTAAGAGCTGAGTTACCTAGGAGTATTTAAATCTAATCCTCTTATAAGATTATAGAAAAGATAATTAAAATATTTTTTAAATTATCAAACATCAACACATACTGTTTATGCACAATTGAAATTATGATTAAATAATTGTATCTGCTTAGACTCTCTTAGTTTGAAATACTGAATGTAAAATAATGCAAATAACAAAACCAAGGGGTAAAATCTATCATATTTTATAGTCCAGACATGAATTTTTCTTTTGTTACATTGATTTGAATACAGAGGAGTCAGTCAACTTGGCTAGAATGTGCAGTCTACATATAAACCTCCATTCTAGCCAAACTTGATAACATCAAATCTTGATTTCCTCACTTGCATAATGGCCATAATAAAGACTGTCTTAGTAACTATCAAATGATTGCACATGGCAAACTTATTTAGAGAAAAATAAGAAAAAATTAGGGCAATGGATGGATATTTCATAAAATAAAATTTATTAAAATAATATTCTGATATGATCTTTTGCAGCAAACCCTGGTCATTTTGTTTTGTTTTGTTTGAAAAAATACTGAATGGGTTTTCTAGGGAGAGAGAATGAGTATTCTGTTGTGGGAGAGTCATGATTTTTCTGAGATAATACATTCAAGATAAAAACAATATTTTATACATATGACATAAAATGTCCAATTTTGTTAATCAACAAATATTTAAGTGATAGCTGTTAGGATGTCAGGTGTGTAAGGACTTGTATTATTATTTTCAATTTTTTGTATAAAAAATTCCAAATCAGAATATCAAGCAAAATGCCATTTGCAAAAATATTATTATAAATATATTATTCACATCCTTTAAAAGAATGGAGGTCTTAGGTGTTGGTCCAATTATTGATAGAATATTAAATTTAAAAAATTTAGTATGTAAAAGGAAAAGGGCAGCTTTTGGAGCTTATTTTGATTTGCCTTGAAACAATCCAAATTTTTTTTTTCTATTTTGTTTTCAGTTTCAGTTCAGTTGCTCAGTCATGTCCGACTCTTTGTGACCCCATGAACTGAGCACACCAGGCCTCCCTGTCCATCACAAACTCCTGGAGTCCACCGGAACCCATGTCCATCGAGTTGATGATGCCATCCAATGATCTCATCCTCTGCCATCCCGTTTTCCTCCCGCCTTCAATCTTTCCCAGCATCAGGGTCTTTTCAAATGAGTCAGCTCTTTGCATCAGGTGGCCAAAGTATTGGAGTTTCAGCTTCAACATCAGTCCTTCCAATGAATATTCAGGACTGATTTCCTTTAGGATGGCCTGGTTGAATCTCCTTGCAGTCCAGGGGACTCTCAAGAGTCTTCTCCAACACCACAGTTCAAAAGCATCAATTCTTCGGCGCTCAGCTTTCTTTCTAGTCCAACTCTCATATCCATACACGCCTACTGGAAAAACCGTAGCCTTGACTAGACGGACCTTTGTTGACAAAGTAATATCTCTGCTTTTCAATACACTGTCTAGGTTGGTCATAACTTTCCTTCCAAGGAGTAAGTGTCTTTTAATTTCATGGCTGCAATCACCATCCGCAGTGATTTTGCAGCCCCCCAAAATAAAGTCAGCCAGTTTCCACTGTTTCCTCATCTATTTGCCATGAAGTGATGGGACAGGATGCCATGATCTTAGTTTCACTCTCCTCTTTCACTTTCATCAAGGGGCTCTTTAGTTCTTCTTCACTTTCTGCCATAAGGGTGGTGTCATATGCATATCTGAGGTTATTGATATTTCTCCCAGCAATCTTGATTCCAGCTTGTGCTTCCTCCAGCCCAGCGTTTCTCATGATGTACTCTGCATATAAGTTAAATAAGCATGGTGACAATATACAGCCTTGACATACTCCTTGTCCTATTTAGAACCAGTCTGTTGTTCCATGTCCAGTTCTAATTGTTGCTTCCTGACCTGCATACAGGTTTCTCAAGAGGCAGGTCAGGTGGTCTGGTATTCCCATCTCTTTCAGAATTTTCCACAGTTTATTGTGATCTATTTTGTTAGTGTGATAGAAGCTGGGTTTCAAGTTGTAAGTAGATCATTAGACTGCAAGGTAAGCCTTGAGCCTTGAAGAACAAAAGTAATCAAACCAGTCTATCAAATCACATTTCAAGAAGGAAACTCTGCCATGTGTTTGGCTAGTTCACTATGCCATGGGTATTCAAAAAAAGTTTATATCCTGAAATCAGCATTCCAAAATTTGTTCCACTATGCTCAAATGCTTTCCAGGATCAACTTACCTTATTTATTGCAAAGTTATATATGTGTAAAGTGCTCTGACATTTTAATCCCCACAATAACCCAGTGAGGTGGGTAGTAATCTTAGTGTCCATTTTATAGAAGAAGAAATTAAGACTCAAAGATATAAACTATGCTAGGGTTCTACTGTTAGAATGCCTTGTAGTGAGGATTAGAACCTAGCTTATAGTCAGTCATTTTCCTATAAATGTTAGTTTTATAATTATGTGGAAGTCTGTTCACCAACCATGGCCTCTGCTCTCTGAGGTTAACCATTCTACAAAACAAGAGATTGGAAGACCATTTAGATGAAGTGTCTATGCTTTCAGAGGGCTGTGAACAATGACCAAGTTGAAGAAAGGCAAACAGAGACAACTAAAATTCGGACACCTTCAGAAAGTACTTGTGTAACTTTCAACCTTAGATAATTTGGCTTTGCGTACGAAAGGTGGAATAAGATGGAGGAACCAGTTCTTCTCTGGATGAGCGTTTATTTATCTTGCTCTTCTGAAGTCTGGGCCAACAGTCTTATTTGTTCTGAATGGCCCTGTAATGTTTCTCCATTTGAGGACAGCAGATTTAGTACAAATGGATGTTTTCTGGGTAGCACATAGAGGACTGTACTGACTGACTTTTAAAAGTCCTTCCTAACTCTTTGAAACTGTGACGTTTTCTCAGGATCAACAGATCAGGTCTGTGATAACATCTCCATTGCCTTTGTGTTTAACTGTAAGGCTGCAAGCTGACCCACTGGGGATATAGACTGAGGTTCTCACCCCACCACCCTTTGACAGACGTTGTTAACATCCTCTCATTGTATATAAGGAGACATTGAGGCTCAAAGTGGTAAAGGGAATTTTCCAGGGTCATGCAGCTAGCTATTGGCAGAGTAAGTATCTATTTCAAATTTGTAGAATAGGTAGTTTTATCCCTGGTGTTTTAGCTTATTGTGAAAGTCTTAGAAAAGATAATTAGAAATAGCACTTAAAATATAATTGCTCCAATTAGTGACTAAAGATCCAGTTAAAAGTAAGTTATTGTCATCTAGGAGCACTTTGAGGAGAAGAACTTTTCCATAGTATTTGTCAGTAATACTTTCCTATTTCATAGTTCTCTTGGGATTGTTGGTCTAGGGCAGTGTTTCCTGAACATCATTCATTATCAGTGAACTTCACCTTCACAGGTTTGACCCTGCATACCATTTCTACTCATCTGTACTTAATATATTTTTCTTGACTTGCCTTTTGCACTTAATATATTTATTTTAAAAAGAAACTTTCACATCAGTATTATACATGAGAAACCAGGATTTCCTCCCCTACTTAAAAATCAGATTGTAGAAAATTTCAAAACTATACAAAATTAGAACAACCTAATGTACCTTCATGTACCCATTCTTAGGTTCAACAGTTATCAACATTTTGCAGTTCTTGTATCATCTATTGCCTGCTCACTTTTTTTTCTTGCTGCAGTGTTTTAAAGCCAATCTCAGACTTATTTCACCTGTAAATACTTCAGTGTGTATATTTAACAGGTTAGGACTTTCTCTTTTTAACATAACCATAAAATTATCAGCACACCTAAAATAATAATAATCTCCAAATATTATCTAATAGTCTGTGAGAACCTGTTCTCTTAACATACTGATTAAAATAATTGTATAACTACTAAAAAAGTTTATTGAGGTGCCACCTTAATTCATCTCATGTTCTCACCACCAGTATACATTTCACAGTTGAGGAAACATTGCTCTGAGTATTACAACTATCAAAATGGATAAAATTCATTCCCATTCTCTAGGTACTTATTTTCCTCATCTGTAAAACATGATGGAAATGTAGGAAAGATGAGTCAGTGATCTCTAAGGCTCTTGCCAGCACATTAGGACGTATGTTCTTCTCAGTGGTGATTTACTTCACTTCAGCTCTAAAAGGCCTGTTGGACACCACCCATAGAAGGTAGTTAAAAAAAAAAAAAAACCACTAGTGACTAAGTGTGTTCCTTCCTGACATGTCTTCTTGATGGTAATGATTTCTACCTTTTCCTCAGAGTTGAATTTGGCTTTCATTGCATTCTCTACCCACCTTCTCAAACAACAGAGGCAGCACCCATTTATATACTTTCCCATAAGATGATATTCCTGAAAATACCTTTCATCAAAATGGAAATATATTCAAGTGCCTCAATGACCTACTCGACTAGTTAAGATGTATGCATGCTCAGTGGTCTCAATTCTTGCTCAGGCCCACTCCCTAATCTGCTGAGGACTTCTGTGTCACTGAGCCAGGAAATATCTGTCATAATAGCTCACTTATTGTCTCTCAACTTTCCTTCACTGACTTGGGAGCAGAGGCTCTCATCTTCAGAACCTTGGCAATAGTGTTAAGTTATAAAAGCTTGAATCAAATGTAGTATTTCTAGACATCTCCCAATTACTTCTCAAGCTTTAGAAGATAAACTCTCTTACAGAGGCTCTACAGTTAATCCAAGTAAAGGAAACAATGTCAATAAAGCGTTCTTTCTTTTTACAGGTGTGGGAATTGCTGGGATGGAAACAATTAGCCTAAGGCCTTGTGATTACTAGCAAAACTCAGAGCTGAATATTTTACTCCTCAATATGAGGTAAAGGCTACAAGCTTAAGCTTCTGCCTTTCTGGTAGTGCCAAACAATATTAAGCGAAGTAAGGTAACTAGAAAGATAAACCCAAGTAATAGAGCTTATTTTCTTTCTTTCTTTGGGGATGATGTCTGGCTCATGACATTCAGAAGGATAAAGGAAAGACTTTTTGTAATAAAAAAAACTGCAGACAGCATGGATTTCTACTAATTGCACTGACAGGGTCCTTATGGGATCTGGGGGGTCTACTTTCAAGTGCATTGGATGTAGATAGAGGAGGAAGATCTGCTGAGGTTATAACAATTGGGCAAAGAATTAACACATTTTTGAAAACCAAAAAAAATAACTTATTGGATAGTGAAGAGGGCATGGTGGGGTAGTGAGAAGTATTTGTGATTATTTTTTAAAAGGAGAGGGAGCAAGAAAAGGAAAAACTGGGTCATCCATCCATTAAAAAGAAACCTTGAAAGAGATCCAAAAATCCTTGACTTCTTAAACATGATAAGTGTTTGTTTGTTTTTTTCCCCACTGACAATTGTAAAGGTCAGAGAGTAAAGTTATCTTTTCTATTGCAAAATGTTGAGAGGATGTAGAAATAATTGTAGGTAGCTTAGCTCTGGCTGTGGGCAGAACTTTTACACTATGACTTCAGAATCTGTTTGAATTTATACAATATGTGCCTATGCCCAAAACTGTGAATTATCAAAATGGAATAGCATTCCAAATGATAATGCTTTTGTTTAAAAGAAGAAATGGAATACCTGTGGTTTGGTACCTAAAATAAGGCAGTAAAGACTTTTAAGAACTTTGGTGCTAAACTGACATACTGAGAAGAGCTTAATATGAAAGAGCCATCACCTCTTCCCTCCTTGTGAGTCAGTTGAGAAGACATTCCTATTAGTATCTCAGAAATGTATCAATAACTTCAGATGTTATCTCCTTTACCCCTTAGACTTGGGTATCTATTTGGAATGGGCTATTATAACCATTCTGTTTATGCGGTTTGTTTCTGCTTGCACAGGAAACTATGTGCATTGTTTTGGTAAATACAAGCTCATTTTTTTCAACTAAACTTTATTTGTTTCAGTTTTACATGATTTGGCAAGGAAAAGAACACCTTTTCGAAGCAGAATGAGAGAACAAAAAGAGTTGAAGAATCATATTTTAAATGTCCAAGAAACTTGTGGGGTTTTATGTATATTACACAGGAAAAATTTTCTGTTGTCTGGTTGCCAAACCATTGAGACCAGGAGACTTCGAATGTATACCAAAAAATATTTGCTTTATCTGAAATAGAAATAATTGTGCTTCTACATCAGTAATATGACTGCTGACCATAGTCTTCATGGAGATTTGGAATATGGGTATTTTGGAATCTCTGGTTAGAGCAGGTTTTTAGTTCAGCCCTCCACTAAATTTTCTTTTTCCTTTGGGAATGTTGATGTAAAAAGTGATGACAGCCATGTCCCTGTTTGGTTCCATTGTGTAGTTTACAAATAGAATTCACTGTAAACTGAACCCAGCCCTAACTTCCTTGGCATTATACTCATCTTCTGCTGTGCCTGTTGAGGAGCTGTCCTATTAAGTATGTGCTGTGCTTAGTCACTCAGTCATGCCCAACTCTTTGTGACCCCATGGACTGTAACCCACCAGGCTCCTCTGTCCATGGGGATTCTCCAGGCAAGAATACGGGAGTGGGTTGCCATGCCCTTCTCCAGGGAATTTTCCCAACCCAGGGATCATACCCAGGTCTCTCGCATTGCAGGTGGATTCTTTAAAGTCTGAGTCACCAGGGAAGCCCCCATGTTAAGTATACATATGGACAATAAGGCCAGGGTTTATGAATTTGTGTTCATAAATTAAATAATCAGCTGGTACCTTGGGAGATATGCTTTAAACACCTACTATTTCCCCTACTTAATGGAATTTCTCTTTGAAAATAAAGACATATAAAAGTGGAAAAACAGGCTGGCCAGAACCCTCCTCCCAATACTTAGCCAAGTTGAGATACCCTGGTCTCAGTCTCAGAGGTCATGTTTTCAGCAAAGTGGTCACCAATTGTGGATGATTTTATTTTATAGAGCTTGGCTTTTGGAGCTGGTGTGCTGAGAGACAATAAAGAAGGTTATTTTCAGGCAAATAGACTAAAATGGATTGATTGTTGGTGGCAACTGCAGTCCTTCTGTAGTTCTCTCTTCATTGTAACATCTGGCTGTTCAACCTTTATTTTCTTTTCTACTTTTTCCTCTCTTTATAAAAAATGGTGATATATTTTCATACAAGGCATATCGCTTTTTTATAGCTTTGTTGATATAAAATTTATATACCATAAAGTTCACCCATTTAAAGTGTACAGTTTTTTGATATATTCACAGAGTTGTATTCACAGAGTTGTGCAACGGTTATCAAAGCTAATTTTAGAATATTTTCATCACTCCCAAAAAACTCTATACCTATTAGCAGTTACTTTTCCCATTTCTCCCTTTCTTCTCCAGCCCTGGGTGATCTCTATTGATTTGTCTTTTCAGGACATTTCATATAAATTGAATCATGCGATATGTGCTGTGTGCATCTGGCTTCTTTAGGTTGGCATAATGTTTTCAAGGTTTAGCCACAGTGTATTACATAGAATGTATCATTTTTATGACTGACTACTGTTTCATTGTATGAATGTGCTACATTTGTTTATCTTTTCATCAGTTGATGGACATTCGGGTTATTCCCACTTGTTTGCTATTATAAATACTGCTGTCATGAATGTTTGTGTATAATTGTGTGAGCATATGTTTTCATTTCTCCCGGATATATGCCTAGGAATGGAATTGCTGTGTCATATGGTAATTCTGTGTTTAACCTTTTGAGGAACTGCCAGACTTTTCCTAAGCAACTGTACCATTTTACATTCTCACCAGTGGTATATGAGAATTTCAGTTTCTCCACATCCTAGGCAACACTTGTTATTGTCCATTTTAGTTTTTTATTGTTGTTAATAGCTATCCTAGTGGGTGTGAAGTAGTATCTCATTGTGCTTTTGATTTGCATTTCTCTTGACAGTAATGTTGAACATCATCTTTTCATGTCCTTACTGGCTGTTTATATATCTTCTTTAAGGAAATGTCTATTCAGATCCTTTACTCATTTTTAATTGGGTTACTTTTCTTTTTATTATTGAGTTGTAAGATTTTAAAATATATTTTGGGTAACTTTTGTCTTTTTAAGGATGGTACCTTACAGTTATGTGATATTTTCTAGCTGTTATTTGTGTGGTCCTGCAGCCCACTCCAGTACTCTTGCCTGGAAAATCCCATGGACAGAGCAGCCTGGTAGGCTGCAGTCCACGGGGTCATGAAGAGTCAGACACAACTGAGCGACTTCACTTTCACTTCACTGGTGTTACATATTTTAGCTGCATTAGCCACTTTGCTGAATATGAATGCCAGCAGAATCTGAGTGACCTTGGCTTCCCTGCTGAGAATGCAGCCCAGGAGCAGAAATTTATCAGAAATGTATCAGAAATGTGCCATTTAAGCCCCCACCCCACTCCCACCCTTATCTGGGACAAGGAGAATCTACATTTAGAAGTCTGTGTCTTTGGTTGTTTTACTGTTTACTTTAGTTTGGTTGATTCTGAGACCTTTTCTTTTTATTTTGCCTTGTGCAGACTTGAACAGGGAAAGAAGGGCATAAGAAATTGTGATAGAAAAGTGTGTGGGTTTTATTCAAATCAACATATTTATGTTGATTTGTGTGACAGGTCAGTTGGCTGAAGAAATCTCATTTTAAGCACTGAGACCACTACAATATTGTAAAGTAATTAGCCTCTAACTAATAAAAATAAATGAAAAAAAAAAAGCACTGAGGTACTGATTGAAGTGAAGTGAAGTGAAGTGAAGTCACTCAGTCGTGTCCGACTCTTTGCTACCCCATGGACTGTAGCCCCGGCTCCTCGGTCCATGGGATTTTCCAGGCATGAATACTGGAGTGGGTTGCTATTTCCTTCTCCAGGGGCATCTTCCCGACCCAGGGAGCGAACCCGGGTCTCCTGCACTGTAGGCAGACGCTTTACCGTCTGAGCCAACAGAGGTACTGATTAGACCTACACAAATGCATTTTTGCTTTGTGTGTGGTTTCTATATACAGTAAAGTGAAAGTGAAAGTGGCTCAGTTGTGTCTGACTCTTTGCGACCCCAACCCAGGGATCAAATCCAGGTTTCCCGCATTGCAGGCAGATTCTTCGCCAGCTGAGCGACAGGGGAAGCCCTCTATGTATCATAGACATGAAGAATATCCCCACTTTCATTTAGCAATTTATATTGGTGATTTAAAAATAAAATAACCTGAAGTGGAAAGTCATGGATCTCCACATAAGAAAAAGTTTGGGAATCGCACAGACCCAAATTTCAAATACTGTTTTTTTCTATTTCTTAGCTGTGTCCTTACACAAGCTACTTAGTTTCTGTGAGTCTCCATTTCTTTATTGGTGAGGTATTTGAAAACCTACCTTCTCAAATTGCTGTGAGGAGGACTAAATAAGATGATGTATGTAAAGTGTCTACCACATATGAAGGGCTTCCCTGGTAGTTCAGATGGTAAAGAGTTTGCCTGCAGTGCAGTGGACCTGGGTTCGATCCCTGGGTCAGAAAGATCCCCTGGAGAAGGAAATGGCAACCCACTCCAGTATGTGTATATACCAGTATGTACATATGCCACATATGTGCTCAGTAAGCTAGTCATTATTTTTGTATTTGAGGATAAAGACAAGTATGTTTATTAATGGGCAACTGTATATTGGTGGTGGCTTAGTTGTGTCTGACTCTTGTGATTCCATGGACTATAGCCTGCCAGGCTCCTCTGTCCATGGACTTCTACAGATGCATTTGAGTCAGTTCTAATGAGGTGGACGAAACTGGGGCCTATTATACAGAGTGACGTAAGTCAGAAAGAGAAACACCAATATAGTATATTAATGCAAATATATGGAATTTAGAGAGATGGTAATGATGACCCTATATAGGGTCATCTCTAAAGAGATACAGATGTAAAGAACAGACTTTTGGACTCTGTGGGAGAAGGCGAGGGTGGGACAATATGACAGAATAGCATTGAAAAATGTATATTACCATACGTAAAATAGATGACCAGTGCAAGTTTGATGCATGAAGCAGGGCACTCAAAGCTGGTGCTCTGGGACAACCCAGAGGGATGGGGTGGGGAGGGAGGTGGGAGGGGGTTTCAGGACGGGGGGACACCTATATTCATGTTGATGTATGGCAAAACTGCCACAATATTGTAAAGTAATTAGCCTCCAATTAAAATAAGTTAAATAATTTTAAAAAAGAATACTGGAGTGGGTTGCTATATCCTTCTCCGGGGGGGGGGGGGGATCTTCCTGACCAAGGGATCGAACCTGGGTCTCCTGCATTGTAGGCAGATTCTTTACCAACTGAGATTCGAGAGAATCCCCAACTATACATTGGTGGTACAGTTTAATCTGGAATGGTAGTAGAGAGTCCATAAAACAGAATAGGCTCAGAAAATAAAAGGACTTTGAGCATTTATTTTCTCTTTTATCTAGGCATATGTGCTCTGTAGCTTTGTTGTTCAGTTGCTCAGTTGTGTCCAACTCTGAAACCCATGGACTGAAGCATGCCAGGCTTCCCTGTCCTTCACCATCTCCAGGAGTTTGCTCTAACTCATGTCCATTGAGTTGGTGATGCCATCCAACCATCTCATCCTCTGTCATCCCCTTCTCCTCCTGCCTTCATGCTTTCCCAGCATCAGTCTTTTCCAGTGAGTTGGCTCTTCACATCAGGTGGCCAAAGTATTGGGGTTTTAGCTTCAGCATCAGTCCTTCCAATGAATATTTAGGGTTGATTTCCTTTAGGATTGACTGGTTTGATGTTCTTGATGTCCAAGGGACTCTCAAGAGTCTTCTCCAGCACCACAGTTCAAAGACATCAGTTCTTCGGCATTTAGCCTTTTTTATTCTCTAGTACATGACTACTGGGAAAACCATAGCTTTGACTATATGGACCTTTGTAGGCAAAGCAATGTCTCTGCTTTTTAATATTCAGTGACTGGGAAAATGAAAGGACTTTTGGTATATATTTTTTCATTCATCTAGGCATAAGTGCTATGTAGCTATTGACAGTTTATTCTCTTGATAACTTCACTTTTTTAGGAGACTATTAGCCAGCAGAACTTTCTCCTAGTGATAATCTCTTACCTTTGTAGATTGTTTTGTGTTTTTAGAAGTACTTAATGTTCCTTGTTTCATTGCCTTCTCATAAACAGCCTCTGGAGCAGATATGTGGTCTGTATCAATTCCATTGTTCAGATAAAATAATTGAGGCTCAGAGACACTTAGAGATGTGTTTAAATTCACCCAGCAGCTCAGTGACAGAATCTGAACCAGAATCCAATTCTTATTTCCCAACATACCCCTTTGTCAACTCATTATGTTATACATAGTGGGAATGCATTATTTTGCCAGCTTGTTATCTTGAAGATCCTTTCAGTGGCTTACCTTGGGCAAAAATTTTCATGATTCTGCATCTGTTAATGTACCTATAGAATTGTCATTGAATATCTTAATACCCCAAGTGGTCCTGCTGAACAGTTTTGCCTTCAAAAGAACACTGAAAACTGGAAAAGTACTGCAGAAGAGTAGGTGCACAGACCTCATTTTTAGGGCTGATAAATTTCCTACGTAAGCTATCTGTAAGGCTACTTTGTATTTCCTAAAAGCACACTTCAGAAGAGCATTGTGAGATCAAAATGGACATTTTGAATGAAGAAAAGGCTTTAAGCATGGGTGAAAATGTAGCTGATTGTCTTGCACTATTTTCTTTAATGTCCAGCAAACAGTCCTTGGAATGTCATTTCAACAAATCTTGTATAATGTAGAAGATACTGTTACAGATTTCTAACACAAAGCTCATAAATCTGCAATTCTCTGTTGTCCTGGGCACATGAAGGAAAATTTATGAGCTTCAGGTTTCTACGTAGCTATTAAACAAAGCATATTTAATCCAGTTAGAGCTCACGCTGGCTCTCACTTGCACGCTTGTGCTGTTGTTCTCTCTCTTGCTCTCACTCCTCTTCTTTTTGGTTAAAAACAATAAATAAGTTTGTTTTCCTTCAGATGTCATCAATGCAAACATTGTAATTTTTCATTTATTAGCTCATCCCCTTTCAAAACAAAATGGCAGATTGGGAAAGTTGAATTAGTTCCTTCTGTGAGTGTTGCTGTAGGTCTCTATGTAGATTTGCTTCTCTTTCTTAAAGGTGACACATGACCCTGACAGCAAAGGCAGGGTGGTCATTTTTTGGTCTTTTTTTGACCTTTCCTCAGCCATAACTCAACAGTTCTCATACATAGTTTTCATAGCCTACTCCTTAACTCCACAAGAGTTCTTAATTCATCTTAAGCAGATAGATGTCTTTTTCCTAAAGATCCACAAGGAACAAAAAGCCATCTCCAGGGGGAAAACTAGTACCTCAGAGTCCTGACAGAAATCTGTTCCCAAATGCTAACTGAAACTCTTTCTTTCCATTTTCCTTTTATAGTGCTTATTGGGGATTTTGGAGAAGAATATATAGTGTATATTTCCACTGTTCACCCAGACCTATTTGCCACTCAAGAAATCCTGTCTCCACATTCATAGATCCAGCGGAAATTTCATGGAAAAGGGAGAAGTTGAGCTATACTTTAAAGTTTGGAGATAGATGTCAAAGCAATGGGTATAAGAGAAGCTCAGGGTCTTTATAGACCATGGCTATGGCTTATATAGGGAGAAGGCAATGGCACCCCACTCCAGTACTCTTGCCTGGAAAATCCCATGGATGGAGGAGCCTGGTAGGCTGCAGTCCATGGGGTTGCTAAGAGTCGGACACGACTGAACGACTTCACTTTCATTTTTCACTCTCATGCATTGGGGAAGGAAATGGCAACCCACTCCAGTATTCTTGCCTGGAGAATCCCAGGGATGGGGGAGCCTGGTGGGCTGCCGTCTATGGGGTCGCACAGAGTCAGACACGACTGAAGTGACTTTGCAGCATGGCTTATATAGATGAAAGTGAATCACATAGGCTCTGGAGATGTTGAGTAAGGATTTCTGGAGATGACATTGCAGAAAAGTAGGCTGGAATCTTGTTTCAGAAGGAACTCATGTGAACTCTTATTGAAAGAGTACTTGACTTAGATTCAGACAGATCTGTATTTGACCTCAGGCTTTGTCACTTACAAGAACTTAGGTAAGGATTGTTTCAACATCAGATCATTTATGGGACAAGCACTTAATAAATGCTCAAATCCAAGAAAATTAACTGCCCTGCTTTCCTGTTGTTAGATGGTCCCCCTTCATTGAATAACTTTGGAACTGTTGATAACCTTTCCCTAGGAGTCAAAAGGTAGGTTAGGGAAAATGTAAGAAACAAAGAGGCATATTCTTATATTCTCTCTTATTATCTTTCAACTCTCCCAGGCTTCCTTGTTAGCAAGTTTGGTTTTGTAACTCTTGTTGTGTTGAATAGGTTTCTTTTTCTATGCCTTATGAGTTGTACTGTGAGCAGCAGTATTTTTAGATCTCAGATGACTTTGTTGTTCGTTGTTCAGTTGCTAAGTCATATCCGACTCTTTGTGACCTCATGGACTGCAACACGCCAGTCTTGCCTGCCCTTAATTATCTCCTGGAGTTTGCTCAAACTCATGTTCATTGAGTCGATGATGCCATCCAGTCATCTTATCCTCTGTCACCCCCTTCTCCTTCTGCCTTCAATCTTTCCCAGCATCAGAGTCTTTTCCAATGACTCGACTCTTCGCATCAGGTAGCCGAAGTATTGGAGCTTCAGCATCAGTCCTCCCAATGAATATTCAGGACTGATTTCCTTTAGGATTGACTAGTTTGATGTTCTTGCTGTCCAAGGGACTCTCAAAGAGTCTTCTCCAGCACCACTATTTGAAAGCATCACTTCTTTACAGGAGGCAGTGACTAAAACCATCCCAAAGAATAGAAATGTGGTTGTCTGAGGAAACCTCACAAATAGCTGAGAAAATAAAAGAAGTAAAAGGCAAAGGAGAAAGGAAAAGATATATCCAAATGAATGCAGATGAATTTGGAGGGCATTAACTCATAGTAGTCTCACTAAGGTCTCTTCAGCAGTGAGAAATTATCTCTCCTGTGAAAAAGTGCAAGAGTTGATAGCAAAATATCTATCCATATTATGTGTCTCAAAATTCTTTATCATTTAGAATCAGCATTATTAGGAATAAAAATAAGCCATATGGATTGAATTTCTGAGGGGTGGAACAGTGAAATGGATCATGGTGTGATATAACTAGTTATTTGGCTTCTTTTATAAACATTATGAATTACCTTAACTCTAGCAATCACTTGGCAATCCATGATGAACATTAGTATGATTCAAATGACTGGCCTGGTCAGTTCATTGTCCATGTAAAGGCACATCCCTGGAGTGAAATATCTGAGTCTGAGGTTTCCTCACACTGAGGTAACAATGCATTGTTTAATGAGGCCAGGGTCATTCGAGACTTTAAGTCCTGCCTGAGATACTTCATTCCTTTTTCTCCATGACCACAGTCTATACCTGCCACCAATAATCAGCTTTAGAAATCACATACAGTAATGGTCCCAAGTATTTAGATATGGGGAAAAGATGTGAATGAGTCACAATAGCCTATGGGCAGTGATTAGCCCACAGTACAGCCTATTGTACAGCTCTGTTGTACTTAAAACATAGGAATTAACACCTATATTGTATTGATGACAACAGACACTCTATAATTCTGCATCTGAGCTTGTCTTCTGTGAAAACTTGACACTGTTAGTAAAGGGCATCTTTGGTATCTATATACATTCCTACCAGATCACCAAGACATTCCCTTTGTTCCCTTCTTGCAAGTCCTCCTTGCCCTCAGCTGACTATCCACTATTCCTATTATGGCTCCTAGTGGCTCCTCTCAAAGGCACTTGTATTTTAATAGGGGACTCTTAAAGGATAGAGAAAACTCAGAGTCCCAAATGGAATTTTAGGAATTAGCAAGTGTGTAAGGGTAGATACTTTGAGAGAAGAGAATCTTCCATGTACCACTCAAATCATGGCTGGAGATGATAGCCTCTTCCACCTTCATATAAGAGCATTTTATTTCCTTCCAACTGCTCCTCCTTCCCCACAAGCATCTGAATGTACACACACTGTCTGCTTCAATCACATGAAACTTTTATTTCCTTTCACTTCTCGTGGGTTTGCATTTCTTTTCCTAGCAAGTTCTGCCTAGCAAGTTCTTTCCCCTTCTTCACCTGGAAAAATCCTAGTTCAGTGTCACTTTACTTACCTATGTCATATTTTAAAAATATTTTCATTTATTGTTTTATTTGGCTGCACCAGATTTTAGTTGTAGCATGCGGGATCTTTGATCTTCATTGCAGTGTGCAGGATCTTTTAGTTGCAGCATGTGGGATCTGGTTCCCTGGCCAGGGATCAGATCTGGGCCCCCTGCATTGGAATCTTGGAGTCTTAACCACTAGACCTCCAGGAAAGTCCCTGAAACACCTTTCATACTTCTCTTACTACATCTCTGTTGTTGAGTCTATTCACTCATCAGTTATACCTCAACAAGAAAAGAAATTGACTTCTCTACCTCTGAGCCTCATATCCCTGACATATAGAATGCACTCTGTAAATGGTTGAAGATTAAGTGAATTAGTTAATGAATGCCTTTCACTCTTTCAGGTGCCCAGCTTTCCCCCTGAAAAGAAGAGCCAAACGAAAATTAATTTTGGAGGATGAAGTTAGATTGTTAATACCTGCATACACAGACCATCTATTATTAAGGCATTATGGAGTTACATAGTTATTGTATACTGCTGAAATATAGTAAAGCCTGCTCTAGACCCAATTGTTACAGAGTTAATCCTCACTGTATTGCTTCTCTTTAAGGCCAAGGTTAAAAATGACACTACCCTATTTTATGCCTTGTTAAAAGGGTAGAAATTCACCACTGCCAATTCCAGTTCATTTGTTGATTTCTCGGACTTGCCAAATGAAAATATTAACACCCCTGCACTCCTCTGTAGCTCTGTCATTTACAAGATCCTTCCATACCCATTATCCTACTTAATACTTAGAATGACTCTATAAAAAGGCATTCTTATTTTTTCAGATGAGGAAACTGAGGTTAAACTAGGTGAAATTACTTCTCAAAGATAATGCAGCTAGGAAGTGGAGGAGGCAGGAGTTTAACCAGGTGTTTCTACCTCTTTGTTTCTACCATTGCTCTTTTTATTGGACCACCGTGGATCAGCAAGTAGACAGTAAAATCAGGTGAGGAATGGAATGCCATGTGTGATGTTTGCCTAAATGTGTACGTCCTTGCTGGAAGGCATTAATGATTTATGCTTAATAAGTATTCAGTAATGTTCATTTCATTTTTTTTTTTTTGGCTACCCATATGCTTCCCAGCAGGAAGGCAAGCTAGGGCAAGTGTAGACAAACAGCCATAAAGTTTGAATGCTTTCCTTTAAAGTGGGCTGCCTACTTGAAAAACATACTTCTTGGTGATAGAGTATGACTCTAGTATATATTTTATTTCATTACTGCATCTATATGAATGGCATTTTTCAAAAAAAGGTCTCTGAAAATATTATTGAGCCCCCAAATATTTTCTGATGTAGAGACTAACGAGCATCACCACCACATTTGACAGTATAAGGGAATTCTACTAAAATGCTTCTGGGAAGGTGGCATGGTACAATGGAATAAACAGTGGACTTTGAAAATAGTTAGATTTAGTTCATAGTCACTCACAGTGTGACCCTATGTAAATTATTCAGCTTCTCTGAACTTCACTTTTCTTGTCCTTTGAGTGGAATTATAAAACCCCATCTTGCTTGACTGTTGTGGGAATGAAAATGAGATGCAGCACCCAGCACATAGAAGCCACTTGGTAAACTATTTCTTTCCTACTCCACACCACAGCCCTGTTCTCCCAGCCATTAGTTACCCACCAGTATACATTTAGAGGTTGGCCTACTGCTTTATGCTGAAATGCACAGCTCTTGCAAGGACTGATTATCTAATTTTCTTTCTTCCAGGGCTCCCTATGCACCCCCGCCTTGCTTCTAGGGGCTCCCAAAGTGGGTAGGTACAGGATGTTCTGAAGAGTATCAGAGGCTGTTACTCAATCTCCTGGCTAGAACTCCTAATTGCTCTTCGCACGCTCCATATGAAGGCACACTCCAGGTCTTGGAGCCCATGTATGCGTCATGCATTGCACTGCCTCTTGTACCCAAATCCATCTCAAGGGTGAAAAGACCAGGCTCAGACTTGTCCAGGGAGTAGATTTCTCAAGCTGCCATTGTCCCCACATCATTTGATTAAAGGGGACACTTTAAACTCACTGAGCTTTATTTATACAGACTAGAATCAGAGTGATTGGTGGTGCCTTCTGTTCTCAAAGTATCCCAAAGTGCTTTGCAAGGCAGTATGACAAGCACCAAAGCCACACAGCCCAGTGCAGCGGCTGCCACCCAACACAATTAGTCATGCCCAGCCTGGGATCATCAAGCCTGTTTTTATTGGACGAGCAGAGAGGGAGGGAATGTTAACTGGCAGTTTCCCTATGTACTCTTTGTGAAAGTGCCCTTGGCTCTTCAAATTTCACCTGAATAACCAGCTCAGGCAAATTTGTTTCTATCAAAAAGCAGAATGTGATGATGCCAAGCTGATGCCATAGTAATGCCTCAGTTTGACCAAATAGGGTAGACATGGCCTCACAATTGGTTTTTGTCCTTCACCTCCTTTTCTCTCATCTGTTCTTTTTCCATCTTTCTTTCTTATTCTTTCCCCTTCCCCGTCTCCAACATGTTCTCAGGAAAGGATCAGACAATTGGTGGATAGTATGGCATTTTAGGGTGAACCCTATTCTGTCCATCTTTTTCTTTCCTCATTATCACACCATTGCTTTTACAGCAAGGAAAGCTTTGGAAGTGAAACTGCAATAGCTTCCTGGGCTTCTTTCCCTTTAGTAGCACTCTACACACTTGTAACTACTTGTTCAAATTTTCTTATTACACTAAGGTTCATGAAGGCAAGAGCTATGTCCTCTTGTTCACCTCTCTATCTTTAGTACTTCATAGGCACATAAAGTAAACCCTCAAACAATGTTTGTTAACTATAGTTAAAAAGTTTTCAAGCGCTCCATTGTTTATATCTTATCTCCTAACTCTCCCCATGATTTGTAGGTTACCTTGTTCATTTCCATATCCCACAGAATAGAGTTTCACTCATGGCCTTGCAAAAAGTATGCATATTAAAATGAAATAAACTCCCCTCCTTTAGACCTTCTAATTGGTTGTGTTTGAGACTAGACTTGAATTGGTTTTTGTTCTGAATACCAGTCAAGTCCTCTTACTGTTGTAGTCACCTCTGTCTTCCTTGGGAGTTCCAGAGGGAAAAGTTACTCATTGATAACTTTTTGAGAGCAGACTAAAGTTGAATGAAAAAGTGAAAGTGTTAGTCATTCAGTCCTGTCCAGTTTTTTGTGACCCCATGGACTATAGCCCCTCAGACTTCTCTGTCCATGGAATGCTCCAGGCAAGAATACTGGAGTGGGTTGCCATTCCCTTCTCCATGGGATCTTCCCAACCCAAGGATAGAACTGGGTCTCCTGCACTGGCAGGCGGATTCCTTATAGTCTGAGCCGCCAGGAAAGCCCTTGTAAACTTGAATAGATTGAGCCTTTCCCATATGCTTAGCAGTGATCACTGCTGGTGCCTTGCTAAAATGAGAATTATAGAACTGCTCTCAAGGCAGGCAGGCCTAAAATTAGACATGCAAGCTGCGTTTTTGCTATGCAGGCAGGTGGGATTCAGGCAGCCAGTTTCTTCTCTTTTTCCTCCCTTGCTTACATAGCCGAGAGGTGGAGCCAAGTTTCTGGGGAAGGAGCTGGATTGTGGAGCATGCCCAGTGGTTCCTGGCCCTGGCTGAGTGACTATTTGCTATTCCCAGGTGGTGCTAGTGGTAAAGAATGCACCTGGCAATGTATTAGGCATAAGAGGTGTGGTTCTATCCCCAGGTTGGGAAGATCCCCTGGAGAAGCAAATGGCAACCCACTCCAGTATTCTTGCCTGGAGAATCCCATGGACAGATGAACCTGGCAGGCTACAGTCCATAGGGTTGCAAAGAGTCATACACGCCTGAAGTGACTTAACATACACACAGAGAAACTTAGAACACATTGGGATTGGCAGCCTCATTTAAAGTTTCATATTTTTACGAGAAACTTGAGGCTTTAAGGAACCTTTTAACTCTCCTTGATTTTTGAGTTTTTTAAAGCTACAGTTTTCACACTATGAAACTCTTGTTTTGTTTCCTTCCTCTTCCCAGGTGTTTGATGATCTGCAGGCATCTCATAATTGCTCCCCTTGATTCCTGCCCCTCCCCCACCCCCCGTCAGGTGTTTGGTTTAGGTTGTAAAGCAATATGGAAATTCAAGAATTAAGTTGTAGTTGGGGCGATAAAGGCTTCTTTCCTTTCAGGGTTAAGCAGAAAGAAGAACTAAGAACTCAGAGTAAAAAGCCTTGAATTGTCACAGATATCACTGGCAAAGAATAATTCTGTGCTGTAATAACAATTGCTCAGATCTTCTCATCTGAAGATTTTGGTTCAAGACCTTGCCACACCATTTAATGATCTCAGGCATGTGATTTAACCTTTGAGTTTTCTTAATCTGTGAAATGGAAATTATGACAATAATTATTACCTCATAGGAGTTGATGATAAATAAATAATTCAGTAAGGAGAGAACTGAATGAGATAATGATTGAGGAAATACTTTGTAAATGACAAACTGGTATTATGATCTAAAAAACTATTCTTATTTTCCCTTCATACTCTTCTCCTAACTTCAGTTTTCTTTCCTCTTGTACAGCATGGATGATTTAGGTGTCACTGTGGACAGAGGGATGGACTCGGTGACTTCTTAGGCTCTTTCCTAGTTTAAGAGTTTGTAAACTATACTTTTGTCTACCCTTTCAGACTAACCCAAGTTGAAAAATCATCTTTTAAGACAGAGTAGAAATCTGGAACTTATAAATCTTGATAATATCTCTTAAAGTGTAATTGGAGATAGTGCTCCTCCATTAAGTTCTGTTGTCTGACCATTGTGCAAATAAATAGTGAAATGCAAATGACAGGAAACTGGCTGGGTTCTGAATCCTATTCCTGCTTGGAGTAACGATAAGCCTGTAATAGTCAGTGTGACCTTTGATTTGCGGTTTTGTCAACTTCACACTCATCTCAGAGTTCTCCTTCTGCATTTTATGTTGGAGTTTCTTCCAGGTATCAGATTAAACTTTAAGCCAACCATGTGTCTCTGTAGGGACCATGGCCTGAGAGAAACCATCCTGAGAGGGGAAAGTCAAAGCTGTGGGCAAGAAACAAGCATGACATTAAAAGCATTTACTCTAAATGCAACAAATTAGGTTCCCTTCTGTGGCAGATGAAAGTTGAATCCTTAAGGAGGGCTTGCTGGATAGGTTGTACCTCTTGCTGAGCACCATGAACCCTCCACATCCCTAGAAATGCTTAACAGGACTCTCTGAGAAGGAATGCTCCTGAAGATACATGTATATTACATAAAGGTGGATAAAGAAAATCATCTCTTAGAATTGATTACATAGAGTCCCCAGAGGGGCTTGCTTCAAAATGAGCCATGAGATGAAAACCGCAACCTAGAAGAGCATCTTTGCAGCAGTGCCAACTCCCCAACTTCCTTTGAGTTGCCATCACCCCTCCTTTGTTTCTATTGTTGACACCACTTGTAAAATAATGTCTTCCTCTAAATAAGCAGAAGTTATAATCCTTTAAATGACTAAAGAAGAGCTCTCTAGAAGAACCCTCAGTGGGAGTATTTTCTTCTTGTAAGGGGTGATTCTCTTTACAGAGGTAGATTAGAGGATTTGGGAAGAGGCATATTCAAGATACGGCTTCCCTGGTGGCTCAGATGGTAAAGAATCAACCCACAATGCAGGAGACCTGAGTTCTATCCCTGGGTTGGAAAGATTCCCCTGGAGGAGGGCATGGCAAAAGGTTTACTAATAAAGATAAGTTGGGTTTTCATTGACTATAAATTCCCTCATAACTCAGTTGGTAAAGAATCTGCCTGCAATGCAGGAGACCCAGGTTCGATTCCTGGGTTGGGAAGATCCCCCGGAGAAGGAAATGGCAACCCACTCGAGTATTCTTGTCTGGAGAATTCCATGGACAGAGAAGCCTGACAGACTACAGTCCATGGGGTTGCAAGAGTTGGACATGACTTAGCAACTAAACCACCGACCACTACATAGGTTTATTAATAAAGATATATCGGTTAATAATAAAGATAAATTGGGTGTTCATTGTTCATTCAGCCACTTTAACTTTATGTGGAGGTGTGTGGATCTGTGTCCACCACCTGCAGCCACCATTGCAGGTTGGAGCTGGCAGAGACATTGGCTAAACAATATGTAAGGGTACAAACTATAGGTACTTCTCATACTAAGCAAACACAATAAAAGAAAGTGAAGATTACACAAATGATTAATTAGGAAATGATTGTCCTCATTTTCATTTCCTTAAAAGATTTTGAGTAAGAATCCTTTTAAACAGAAAGCTCCCTGAATATATTTCAAGTATGGCTGGGTGTATATACATTTACCTTTCTAGCAATTGTATTAAAAGTACATGTTTCTGCAACTTATAGAGGAAGTGTGCTTCCATTTATATATACATTTGGCATTCTTGAGAGATTGTAAAATTAACTTATTGCATATAACATAATTTTTCTTGGTGATTTCTTGTCTTATCAATATTCCTAAGGAAAACTTTCTTTAGTGTACTAGATATGATGGATAAGACTAAAGATGAATTTATTTAAATTAGGCCATTATCAATTATTTATAAAGACTCTGTGATATTCTTATCACTGGAGAGTTTTGAGCATATCTGAAGGGAAATAGTTACACACTCTACAAACTGTGTCTCATTGAGTCCTTACTAGTAACTGATTTTGATGCTTCTGGTTTTGATAGCTTAGCTATGTGAATAAGTGGAAAACTAAGAAAGCCCAAAGAAATGCCACTCTAACATTTCTATTAAAAAAAAATAGTACCAGGGAAAATGAATATAACCTAACTACCCCAAAAGTCTATATTATAACTCTTTTACTTTGATAATTATACTTCGGGCAATTCCCAGATGATTTAGGAATCAAAGTTCTAACCTTTCATTACTGTTAAGATTATTTTTTCTGTTTACTTTTCACTTTAGTTCTTTAAATGTGCAGCACCTTAAATTTCCTTGCTCAGACTTTTTCACATTTGATTTCTTTCGAATCTTTCACTTTTTCATTGAAGGTTAAATCATCTTTTTGGAAATGCCCCTTTATCTTTAGTTTCTTTTGATCATTTTCCTTACCTGAATTTCTGAACTTCTTAGACTGGTGGCTTTGGGTCTTCTACAGTTGGTTCCAGTAATAAGTTTTCTTTAAGTTATTTCTTAGTTGTTTGATTTTTTTTTTTTTTAAGATTTAGACTGTTTTGTTAGGTGATGTTATGAATGTTATGTAACAAATGTAACAATGTTGTTTGTTATGAATGCTAAACCATTTCATAAAGCAATGGCAAATACACATGGATTTTTTTTAAGTTATGTTTTTCCTCAAAAAGTCAACTAAATGTCTTTATGACATTGAACATATTTTTGCAACTAGTTGATCAATTCAGTTCAGTTGCTCAGTTGCGTCTGACTCTTTGCAACCCCATGGACTACACCACGCCAGGCTTCCCTGTCCATCACCAACTCCCGGAGCCTGCTCAAACTCATGTCCATCAAGTCAGTGATGCCATCCAACCATCTCATCCTCTGTTGTCCCCTTCTCCTCCTGCCGTCAATCTTTCCCAGCATCAGGGTCTTTCCCAATGAGTCAGTTCTTTGCATCAGGTGGCCAAAGTATTAGAGTTTCAGCTTCAGCATCAATCCTTCCAATGAATATTCAGGACTGATTTCCTTTAGGATGGACTGGTTGGATCTCCTTGCAGTCCCAGGGACTCTCAAGAGTCTTCTCCAACACCACAGTTCAAAAGCATCAATTCTTCAGCACTCAGCTTTCTGTTTAGTCCAACTGTCACATCCATACATGACTATTGGAAAAACCATAGCTTTGACTAGATGGACCTTTGTTGGCACAGTAATGTCTCTGCTTTAATGATGTCTAAGTTTGTCACAGCTTTTCTTCCAAGGAGCACTTGTAGAGAGATGATTCTAAATTTAGAAGGCACATAGTATATTTAAGGAAGTAGTTAATTTTTTTCATATTAATTTTCAGAAAGGTAACTGATTCTATTTGCTTAACTCCAGGCATCAAAAGCCTTTAATCAGAGAGAATTGAAGAAAGATTCATTTCTTTTAGATCTTGTGACTCTTTGTGAAGAGAACAATTTCCAAAGTAATGGACAAATTATAGATAATTGGACCTGTTATTGCCACAATTTATTTAGTAAACAGCAGCTACTCCCAAAAGGCTGGCCTTTGTAATATTTTTGCTTAATAGAAATGGATAAAACATTTTATTTTGAACAACAGACATAAATGTTTCAACCAGAGGAGCAAACAGAAATATGTTAATAATGTTAATTTCAGCATTAACAAACCAAATCAAATAAAAACCTTACAATTGAGGTTGTTTTCTAAATTACAATAGCAATAAAAATCACTACATAAATTTCATCCAAATTGGTGTGGAAAGCTTAAAATATTGGCTTATGGGACCAATTTAGTCGTCATCTTCCTCTTCCTATATACTGATAATTAGGAAGTGAAAAGCTTCCTTATTTTTCTAAATTCCTAAATAATTTCCCAATGTAGCATGTGATAGATTCCAAAGGAAGACAGTTACTATTTCATATCTGCACACGTTGCAGTTTTGATTTAAACTAGAATATCTGTTAAATTAAAATGTGCCTCATCAGAGCTTAAATCTGCCTTTCTTAAAACATTCTGAGCAAACAGATTACTTGAAAGGTCTTAGCTTGAACACTTCACAAAGTACTGTAAAAAGATTGTTGATGGGTATTGTGTCACAACTAATTATGATAATTAAAGATTTAGAAAACCCTCATACTGATTATTGAAAAATTCAGCATGAGTTTGAGGAAAAAGAATCATGGCCTGCCACAGCCTGTTTTTTCTTTTTTAAAGAACTTTTTTAAAAAAGCTATGGACCACATTATTTATAAATACTATAGAATGGCACTAGTTATAATCCTAGTTTCATAATTCTGTCTTTATACTTCAGTCTAACTCAGATGAAGGTTATTTTAAGTCTAAATGATCTTTTTAACTTTTGTTTATTATTTTATTGTAAGCTTCCCATGGAATTTAAAAATTCATGAGAAGGGCTGTTGATTTCACTAGGTCATGAAATTTCTGATTTGGTGATGGATTTAAGAGAGGAGACTATTCCATTTATTCACTTAAATGCACACGATGAAAGACTTCATCTGTGTAACCTAATTACTGTATATAAAATCTTTTTCTTATGCTTTACTAATCCTATGGATTTGGGAAACCTCCACTGTTTTTCCTGTTGGTCTGGGTACTCCTTTCTTTCTTTCTTTTTCTTTTTTTTTTTAGTGTCTCTAATTTGTCTTCAAAATGTAAAGATAGGAAATAAAATGCTATTAACTTGCTATCAGCATAAGTTAAATAAATCAGAAAGACAAATGTATTTGTCATTTATATGTGGAATCTAAAGCTGAACTCGTGGAAACAGAAACTAGAATGGTGATTGCCAGGGACTGAAGGGTGGGAAGAATTGGGAGATATTGGTCAGAGAGTATACACTTCTTCCAGTGATAAGATGAATAAGTTCTAGGAATCTAATGTACAGCATGGTGATTATAGTTAATAAAACTATTTTTATTTATCTGAAAGTTGCTAAGACAGTAGATCTTAAGTGTTCTCACTAAAAAATGAAATATGTGAGGTGATAGAGGTGTTAACTAACCCTATTGTAGTTATCAATTCAAAACATATACATGTATCAAATCATCTCATTGTACACCTTTAACACACACAATGTTGTATGTCAATTATGTCTCAATAAGATGGAGAAAAATATTACTAGTTTTATCATGTAGCTTAGTGATTCTCATTGAGGCCAATTTTGCCCTTCTGTTTCCAGGACATTTGGCAATATCTGGAGACATTTTTGGTACACTGGGATGGGGAACATTGCTCTTGGCATATAGTGTAGAATCCAGAGATCCTGCTAAACATCCTATAATGCACAAATCAGGCTCCCACAAAAAAGAACTATCTGGCCTCAAATGTCAATTGTGTGGAGGCTGAGAAATCTGGGTATAATTGAATCCAGGAAACTTGAAATGTAGTCTCAATTTTGCTACTAACCACCAAGTCATTTAACACTTTTCTGGGCCTCAGTCTCCTCATTGCCAAGTGATAAATTGAGTTACATGATCTTTAATGAATTTTTCGGCATCAAAAGCTTAGAAACCTATGAAACCTCATGATTGTCTTTTTGTTATCAGAAAGAAGGGTTCCTTGGTGACTCCAATTTTTTCTTTGTTTGGATAGCCTTCCAGATGATGTATTTACTTTGTTTTTCAAGTAATTTTTATTTTTTTGTCAAACTAATTTGTAGAGAGTTATCTATATATCTAGGTATCTTTAAAGCCTTTTAAAATCTGTTTTACACAAATCAGTTTAAATATAAATCTTATTTTATTATTTTGAATATCTGATTTTTAAGGTGGTTTAAAAATCTTCCATATCATCCTTATGCCATTAAACAACCAGCACACTTTACGCGTATTGTTTACTTTGAAAATTCTGCGTGTGTTCGGGCTATGTGTATTCAGTTCTCCCACACCACCCTGTAAGAAGCTAGTCAAATGGATAATTAGATTATCATAGTACATGATTATCTTCACACACTCATTTTAGACATATATAGATTAGTGAACACCACACATTACATGCCATTTCTCTAGAGAAACTGGTTGTGTCATTCCTGCAGAAATCTCACTTAAAAAAACACATATGGGGATGTTTTCTCAGGCATTTCAAGCAATAAAGTGGTCCTTAATTTGTACTGAAAAGTAATTATTCCTTTAAGAGCAGCTGTTCTGGTTCTTCCTGTCTATCTTGGTACTGTATGCCAATTGTTGTTTTATGCACTAAACTAGTAGCTAGATTTTATATTGTGCCTTACAGCCACATCACACGCATTTTACAGGGGAAGAAACAGAGGTATGTGAATTGCCCCAAATTACATAGCTGAAAAGTAGTTTGCTCAGTGTGGAAAGTTCTTCAAAATGTCATTTTATCAATTTGATATTTGTATACCTGAAACTAATATAATAGTGTATATTAATTATAACTCATTTTTTAAAAAAATCATTTCATCAAAATATTGGAAAAATCTTCTGGCATCTTGTGAGCAGGGATCAGCAAACTTTCTGCCGTGTCCCAGATACTAAATGTTTTAGGCTTTGTGGGTCATATGGTCTCTGTCACAGCTCTCAAATTTGCTGTTGTATCACAAAGGCAGCTATAGATAGTACATAAATGAATGAGTATGGCTGTGTTCCAGTACAACTTTAGAAAAAAATATAGCAGCCTGAAATTTGCATGTAGGCCATAGGTTGTCCATCCCTACTTTTGAACATTCCTTAAGGTTCCATGACCCTGCTTGATACATACATTTGCCCTCCTTTTTGCCCTTTGGGAGCATAGCTAAGTTAAAAATTGCATTAGATACTTTAGTAAGAGCACACTTAAAACTCTGAGCTTCTCAGATTACCAGAAGTTAACCTCCTGAATTCTTCTACCACAGCCTAGGCACTGATCTGATTTGCTCTATTCTAGCCCCACCTTTGGCCCTTTCACAAAAGCTGACACACAGACTTTCCAGAAAGCTATTTGATGTGGAATGCAGAACAGTTGGCTTATAGTGGCCTATGACTATCTGTTCACTGCCCTGGTAACTTTTTCCCAGGTGAGTAGGTGCCCTGCCCTTCTTTCACAGAGCTTTTTGCTAATCATGGCGTAGAAATTGTGGATATCCTTTGCTTTTGGAATAGACGTGTTCCAGCAAGGCTGGCTAGAAAAGGGAAAAAAGAATTTTCCAACTATCACTTTGTAATTGGACATGGATTCTCTTGGATGAAAATCATCTTAGCAGACCAAATACACTTTTGGTGAAAGACAGCCTGTTGCAGGAAGAGAATACTTGGGTAAGATTTTGAAGTCTTAGCTGCCATTACTACCAACTTAACCACAGTGTTTATGGCTTTGGGCAAGTTACTTCCCCTCTGTGAGCCTTGGGTTTTTCATCTTTGAGATGGGGCTAATGGTTACAATTATTCCTCAGAGTTCTTCTGGAAACCAAAGGAGATAATGGATATGAAAGTGGCCCAGCACTGCCACATGTAAAAATGATGGAATAATTGAGATGTGTGGACCATTAGTCCAAAAAGTGCTGAAAATCTACTGCTTAAATAGCATTTCTTATTGCTTTTTTGCAACACTTTGTAGCAATTAGTTTATATTCTAATTAGAAAAGTAATCCTTGGCTCTTTGATGAGTTTACCTATAATAAGGGTACAAGTTTACCCTTAAAATATTAGTTCAAATTTTTTTAGTAATGCAGCATTACTTGGGTCTGACTGGAGCCACAGTCCTCATAGCCGCCCTTCTTAGCCATTCTGTCCTTCACTTTCCACTTTTTCCCACTTTCTTTTCTACCCAAGGCAAAGTTTAAGGCAAAGAATATCCTGCTGTGATCTTAACACAAGCATGATGATAACTTCAGTTCAGTTCAGTTCAGTCGCTCAGTCGTGTCCGACTCGTTGTGACCCCATGAATCGCAGCATGCCAGGCCTTCCTGTCCATCACAAACTCCCGGAGTTTACTCAAACTCATGCCCATCAAGTTGGTGATGCCATCCAGCCATCTCATCCTCTGTCATCCCCTTCTCCTCCTGCCCCCAATCCCTCCCAGCATCAGGGTCTTTTCCAACGAGTCAACTCTTCACATGAGGTGGCCAAAGCATTGGCGTTTCAGCTTCAGCATCAGTCCTTCCAATGAACACCCAGAACTGATCTCCTTTAGGATGGACTGGTTGGATCTCCTTGCAGTCCAAGGGACTCTCAAGAGTCTTCTCCAACACCATAGTTCAAAAGCATCAATTTTTTGGCGCTCAGCTTTCTTCACAGTCCAACTCTCACATCCATACATGACCACTGGAAAAACCATAGCCTTGACCAGACGGACCTTTGTTGGCAAAGTAATGTCTCTGCTTTTTAATATGCTATCTAGGTTGGTCATAACTTTCCTTCCAAGGAGTAAGAGATGATAACTTACCCACAAGCAATTTCCTGAGTGCCTAATTGTGTGAAGAACAGAGTAGAATTCTTTGTCTCTGAGAACTCAGTCTAGATCTATGCTGTCCATTATGTAGTCACAAGCAACACACAACTATGGATCACATGAAATGTCACTAGTTCTAGTAGAAATGAAAGGAACGGTGTGAGAGGTGAAGAGAATTATCTAGTGGAAGGTACTCAAGCAGATGAGGAATAGGTATTTATTTAAAATGAGGGCTACAAATCACTAAGGAGGTAAGTAGTATGTGTAACATTACTTGCTCCTATATTCTTTGCTTTTCACCTATTTGTGGCATTGATGGATGTAATCTTATGTCTATGTTATATAGGTAAAGTTGCTATGTAGATACCATATTTTTTCATTTTCACTTTTCACACTGAATACCTACATATCCTTAAGAGTACAGGACAATGGGGGACCATATGCTTCTTTTGCTACATGGAAAATACAAGAGGTTCAGTGGATAGATTCATGTCACAGTGAGTTCGCCACTGAAATTAGACCCTGAGAATGGGTTTGATTTAAGTGGCTAGTTAGGAAGCTGGATTTATTTCACTTAATTCACGAAGCTCATTTGGGCAATTTCTATGTCACCCATAATGTGTTTGAATGAAAGAGCCTATATTTGTCTTCCAGTTACTACAGTGTAAGAGCCTTGAGGAGGGAGACAGATTTTTGTTCATCTCTGTCTCTCTCCTCCTGTGCATAGCACCAAACAGGTGCTCAATAAATACTTACTTACACTATGAATAATAGGAGTCCATGAAGTTTATTGTTTGACAAAGGGACATAATTGTAAAGGCATTTTTTACTACTTAGAGCTATATGTCAATTTTCATTTTAGAGATTCACAGTATTGATTATTTCAAAAATAAGTTTGAAACTAAATGACAAGTCTGAAAGATGAAGTGATTTTACTTATTTTATTTTTCTCAAACATGATTTTTGCATGTCATTGTGCAGAGAAATTGTTAAATTATGGTATACTTGTAATATGGAATATTATACAGCCATTAAATCAGGAAGATATGCATATACTGACACACTGCATTGTTGAGTATATTACCATATGTAAAATAGTGCATGAAGCAGGGCACCCAAAGTTGGTGCTCTGGGACAACCCAGAGGGATGGGGTGAGGAGGGAGGTGGGAGGGTGTTTCAGGATGGTGGGACACATGTATACCCATGGCTGATTCATGTCAATGTATGGCAAAAACCACCACAATATTGTAAAGTAATTAGCCTCCAATTAGAATAAATAATTTTTTTAAAAAGAATATTTCAAATCAATTTGTTAAGTATCATCTGAATTTGTAAAAAGAAAACCACTACATTTGAATGTACATATGTACATATGTTTATATGTATATAAGCAAAGCTTTGGTAGAATACATCTCAAGTTTTTCTTAAAGTGGATCCTCCCGAGGAATGAGATGGAAGAGAGCTGGGTCTCAGTGTTTATATTATACACCCTGTATTGTTTGAATTTTAGAACAATGATTATGAACTACTCATGTAATTTAAAAAATTGTTTTAAAATTCTGGTACTAAAATTAGAGCAGGTCAATGCAAGTTTTAAACAAGGCAAAAGTAATTAGGAGGGAACAAATAGATCTCTGAATTAGGTATTTGGGGTACATATTTGTCTATTAGTTCAGTGATGATCACTTACAAAAGAAGATTCTTCAACAAATTCTGCTTAGTTCTTTAAGATAATTTTTCTAATGACACTGCTTTTGGGTAAAATGATGTATTATGTATTTTTAGTTATTTAAGTTTGAAGTAGAAATTGTGTGTACTTTTAAAGTAAATCAAATGTATATTTCAGGCAGATAATCATGAAAATACATGGAATAATAAGAGATTATACAGCAGCTCACAGTCTGTACCTTTTTCTTGTTAATTATTCATCACTTAAGGAAGAAAAGCACATTTTGGGCACCTTTACTTCCCAGTACAATTTGTAAGTTTTTTGATAGTAAAAGCTATGCCTCTTGTAAAAAATTATTTATATTTTAGAATTAAGAATTCAGGATATAGAATTTAAATCTTAGTATTTCAGAGTTGAAAGAAATCTTGAACACCATCTACTCAGTCCAACCTATATGACACTTGAAATCTCCTTGTGGTAGGAAATAATAAATACAGAGTAGGCATTCAACAATGTAGTTATTTAATTATTCAGAGAAGAGATTTTTTGAGTCTTACTGTATAGTAGGTGCTTTTAAATTATTTATAATAAAGATTTAGATTATTGTTTTGCTCTTTATAGACCTGCAGAAAATTGTTTTTAAAAAGTTTATTTTTCAGATTCAAATGTTTACACTATGGACTCCTTCATTTTGTTAGCTCTTCATCAGCAAATGTAGTTTCTTGAAAGGTACACCTTTAATCCACAAGAATAGTGTAGAGTGGTGAATGAGAAGTAGAACCATATACAGATTCAAACAAATGGGCACTTGTAGGTAACTCAGTCCAACCCCTTCATTTTATTGATGGGTGAGCCCACAGAGTGGCAGAGACTTGCTCAAAGTCACACAATATGTCAGAAGAGGACTTCATTTGGTCTGTTGCCTTCTGTTTTAGTGAGCTTCTTGTGCTGATAGTCATACCAGTTTCAAGTCCCCTTTTGCATCATGCCTTGACCATAGTAATTTGTCCTGAAAAAATATGGCAATAAGTTATGTATGGGTAGATTGTGTCAATATGTATCATTCCCATGATTATATTATATGGCATGACTGACTTTAAGAAGGGTATAATCATACAAACTTTTAAAATGCAGAGACTTTTATTTACCTAATAATAGAATAGAAAGAGATTTGAATCTTAAAAGTGATTTTATGCTATTCTCTCAAATCATCCCACCCTTGCCTTCTCCCACAGAGTCCAAAAGACTGTTCTATACATCTGTGTCTTTTGCTGTTGAAACATGTGTATTATCATATGTGAAACAGACCACCAGTCCAGGTTCGTTGCATCAGACAGGGTGCTCAGGGCTGGTGTACTAGGATGACCCAGAGGGATGGGATGGGGAGGGAGGTGGGAGGGGGGCTCAGGATGGGGAACACATGCACACCCATGGCTGATTCATGTCAACGTATGGCAAAACCACTACAATATTGTAAAGTAAGTAGCCTCCAATTAAAATAAATAAATTTTTTTAAAAAGTGATTTTATGGGCCAATACTGGCTTGAAGATAGAAAGAGCCACATGGAGAGTAAAGTGGCTTTTAAGAATGATCCCCAGTTGACAGCCAGCAAGAAAATGGGGACCTTCAATCTAGAACTACAGAGAAATGAATTCTGTCAACAACCAATGAAGTTGCAAGTAGATTCTTACCCCAGAACCTCATATAAGAGACCAGTCTGGTTCACCTTGATTTTGGCCTTGTCAGACCTTGAGTAGAGAACCCAACTGCTCCCACCAGGACTTCTGACATACAGAACTTTGAGATAATAAATGTCTGTTATTCTAATCTTCTAAGTTTGTGATAGTTTGTTATGCCGCAATATAAAAATTGAAACATATACCATGTCGTCTAAGGTAAGCCATTTATCAAATTTATTTGCCTCAGTTTCCTTTTGCCTGTCATGTTGGAAGTAATCTATACTGCTTTGAAATTGTAATTGTGAAGTGTGACTCCCACAGTAATGAGACATATTATTTATTTTAGTGGTATTACTAAGAACAATTTTATTCTCCCAGGCCTGTAAAAATGCTTTTCACAGATGAAAAAAAAAAGTAAAGGAATATAATTGAACTCTAGGTAGAATTTCCCACAATGTGATCTTAGGATAACCAGGTTATATACCTGCAGTTCTACTGTAGTAGAGAAAATATGGAACCTGTAAAACTGTTCATTCATATCACATACTTATTGAGAACTCAGGCTGTACCTTTCACTGTAGTAAGCTCTACAGATGATATAAAAGGGGAAAGAATAAGACATGATCTTGGCTTTCAAGTAACACGTAAGATAGTAGAAGAGAGAAGATATGGGGTCATGCTAACTATACTCCAAGTTAGGCATTGCTTGATGCTTTGAGATGAACAAACAAAGTTTGTTGAGAGTTCAGAGAAGGTTGCTTATGAACTAACTGGGTCTTGAAGAATAGTGAGGGTTTGAATAGCAAGGGACAGAGAAGGAAAAGCATTCCAGCTAGAGGGGAGAACATAAGCAAAGATATTGATAACCTAGAAGGACACATGAGAGAATAACACATAGTTCAGTATAACTGAAGTGTAAGAAGCATAAGTATAATAGGAAATGAGTTTGGAAGAATAGGTTGGGGCCAGATCATAGAAGATTGTGATTTCTGTGTTAAGGAATCTGGACATTATCATATGTTTTTTGAACAAAAGAGTGAACTGATGAGATTTATAATTTAGAAACAAAATTCTGTCAGCCATGGGGATAATGGTTGCTGGTGAAATTTAAAAGGCAATTAGGCTGACTAGAGAAAGGCAATTTAGGAAAGAAAGAAAGGAAAGATGATAAAATCATGACTTAGGAGAGTGGTTTTAGGAGAGAGGAGTCACTGAGGAAAAATGGACATAGCATGGCAAGGAGGCAATGATCAAGAGGTTTGTAAAGTGCTGAGATAGGTAGAAGGCACACAGCTAGGAAATATTAGTCAGGATGATGGTGGAGAACAGAAAGAGTCAAAGAAAAGAACACTTTTATATGCAATGTGACAGGAGCAGCACTTGCATCCAATATCCAGCTGCTCTTTGTTTTTTCTTTTTTTTTTTTAATTGGAGGATAATTACAATAAAATTTGTACAATAATTTGTGATTTTTTGCCATACATCAATATGATGTATGGATATACATGTGTCCCCCCATTCTGAATTCCTCTCCCACCTCCCTCCGCACCCTATCCCTTTAGGTTGTCACAGAGCACCAACTTTGGTTGCCCTGCTTCATGCATCGAACTGACACTGGTCATCTACTTTACATATGGTATTGTACATATTTCAGTGCTGTTCTCTGAATCATTCCACCCTCGCCTTCTCCAACTGAGTTCAAAAGTCTGTTCTTTATGTCTGTGTCTGCTTTACTGCCCCGCTTGTAGGATTGTCTGTACCATCTTTCTAAATTCCATATATATGGGTTAATATATGGTATTTGTCTTCCTGTTTCTGACTTACTTCACTCTGTATAATAGGCTCTAGGTTCATCTACCTCATTAGAACGGACTCAAATGCATTCCCTTTTATAGCTGAGTAATATTCCATTGTGTATATGTACCACAACTTCCTTATCCGTTCATCTGCCAATGGGCATCTAGGTTGCTTCCATGTCCTAGCTATTGCAAATAGTGCTGCAATGAACATTGGGGTACATGTGTATTTTTCAATTCTTGTTTCCTCAGTGTTGATTGAAAGCTAGGAGTTGGGGAGCCGTATAAGTGTGTTTCAGGTCAGTTAGTTCAGTCACTCAGTCGTGTATGACTCTGCGACCCCATGAACCACAGCACACCAGGCCTCCCTGTCCATCAGCAACTCCCGGAGTTTACCCAAACTCATGTCCATTGAGTTGGTGATGCCATCCAACCATCTCATCCTCTGTTGTCCTGTTCTCCTCCTGCCTTCAATCTTTCTCAGCATCAGGGTCTTTTCAGATGAGTCAGTTCTTCACATCAGGTGGCCTAAGTATTGGAGTTTCAGCTTCAACATCAGTCCTTCCTATGAATATTCAGGACTGATTTCCTCTAGGATGGACTGGTTGGATCTCCTTGCAGTCCAAGGGACTCTCAGGAGTCTTCTCCAACACTACAGTTCAAAAGCATCAATTCTTCTGCGCTCAGCTTTCTTTCTAGTCCAACTCTCACATCCATACATGACCAGTGGAAAAACCATAGCCTTGGCTAGATGTCTGGACTTTTGTTGACAAAGTAATGTCTCTGCTTTTAAATATGCTGTCTAGGTTGGTCATAACTTTCCTTCCAAGGAGTAAGCGTCTTTTAATTTCATGGCTGCAGTCACCATCTGCAGTGATTTTGGAGCCCCCCAAAATAAAGTCAGCCACTGTTTCCACTGTTTCCCCATCTATTTGCCATGAAGTGATGGGCCCAGATGCCATGATCTTAGTTTTCTGAATATTGAGTTTTAAGCCAACTTTTTCACTCTCTTCCTTCACTGTCATCAAGAGGCTCTTTAGTTCTTCTTCACTTTCTGTTATAAGGGTGGTGTCATCTGCATATCTGAAGTTATTGATATTTCTCCTGGAAACCTTGATTCCAGCTTGTGCTTCATCCAGCCCAGTGTTTCTCATGATGCACTCTGCATATAAGTTGAGTAAGCATGGTGACAATATACAGCCTTGACGTACTCCTTTTCGTATTTGGAACCAGTCTGTTGTTCCATGTCCAGTTCTAACTGTTGCTTCTTGACCTGCATACAGGTTTCTCAAGAGGCAGGTCAGGTGGTCTGGTATTTCCATCCCTTTCAGAATTTTCCACAGTTTATTGTGATCCACATAGTCAAAGGCTTTGGCATAGTCAGTAAAGTAGAAATAGATGTTTCTTTGGAACTCTCTTGCTTTTTCGATGATCCAGCAGATGGTGGCAATTTGATCTCTGGTTCCTCTGCCTTTTTTATGTGTATGCATATACACTGCTTCTGGGAGTGAAAGTGGGCAGCAGATGAGGCAAGGCCACTGCAGTGAAATCTGAGTCATCAGCACTTATCTGCTCTATGGAGAGGCCTTAAAAATTTGGATCAGTTCACTGGGCTTCACCCCATTATAAACAGTCATATAGGATGACTCAGTTTCAAAATGCCTGAAGGTTATTTTTGGAATCCACATTTATTTGTTTTGAGTCTGTTCTAAAGATTTGCTAATTCTCTGCTTGACACATGGCATGTATAGCCTGATCCATTGGAAAATAGGTAGCACTTATAGGATAAGGCCTTGGGAGACTTCCCAAATAAAATAGTCTATTGAAGGGTTTGTAACATATGATCCCAGTACTGCCTATATGGTCTCCTGTGTGCCTGTGGCAAATGCAGATTCTTGGGCTCACCTTCAGTCTTAATGAGGCTCAGAAATCAACATTTGTAACATACACATGTCTGTTTTCAGTAAACATAAAACTTATTTGTTTTATTTATTCTGTTTTGTTGTTTGAAATCTCCAAATAAATTAGTCATTGTGCCAGAATAATCAAAGCAATTACGATACCGAATATGTTTTTCTGAATGACACCTTCTCCCAGAGATTTTGATATATCTCCCTGCATCTGTCCTGTTTGATAATTAAAGTCTAGACCATTTACCTAAAGAATGAGAGTAAGATCCCCTACTGCTGTTAAAAATTCTTTCTTGATTCTCAACAAATTATGTGTGACTAACAATAGATCGAATTAACCTTAATGTTAGCATATTCAACCACTGCCTGAAAAAATTTGGTCCTGACCTTAAAAGAAACTAAAAAAAGAAAAAAAATTATTCTTTACATTTTTCTTTTCTTCTGTGAAATTTTTATACTTGTTCATTTGCTGAGTCGTGTCCAACTCTTTACGATCCCATGGACTGCAGCATCCCTGTCCTTCACTATCTCAGAGTTTGCTCAAACTCATGTCTACTGAATTTGTGATGCCATCCAACAATCTCATCTTCTCTCATTGCTTTCTCCTCCTGCCCTCAATCTTTCCTGGCATCATGGTCTTTTCCAGTGAGTTAGCTCTCCACATCAGGTAGCCAAAGTATTCAAAGAGATCAATTTTTATACTACTCATAGAATAATTGTCACTGCGAGTCACCATTGTCTGCTTTCAGAGAAAGAGGCTTGACCTGGTGATGGTAACCATACCATGTTCTCTGAACATTCTTTGCAAGGTTGATTGTCATGGCCTCTTTAGAATGGTCTCCTTCACTTTAGTTCCTCAGGGACCAGTGTGGATAAGGGAATTTTATGGGTTGGAACTGGTTAAGTAAAATCCTGAAATCATTAGGATAGGAGCTGTTTCTTTCGGATTGAGTTAGGTAAGAATCTCAGTGCACTGGGAAGCACCAAGGCCTCAGCCTCAGGCATTCCCAAAGGATTCTTCTGGTGACCTGTATTATACGAGACACTGTTGGAATTGCCTGTTAATTTTAAGGGAAGATGTATGCCGAGTTTTGATATGACTCACCCTTTTTGCTTGGATGGTTTCACTTTCACCGTGGACAGATAGACTCTCCATAGGGCCAATTTGTTGTACATGTGTGTTCATTCCACCTTGGAGCCTTCTTTATAAGAAAGCATTTGTGGAGTGATTTGATGCTTTGTTTTACAACCACTCCGCAGGCTGAAAAATGCTAACCTGGCCTCTTTATTTGTCTAAGAAAATCACTTTTTCTCCTTCTTGTCTTCATTGGCTGCCAAGTGGCAGAAGAATAACTCAAGGAAGCCTTATGATTTTCTTCCATCTGTCTGTCTTGAGACCATTCAGGAATTGTGCAGGAACTCCAAATCTAAAGTTTATCGGTTTGTATTTGCCCCAACTGGACATGTGATTTTCTGTTTTTTTTTTTTTTTTTCAGATAGCATAACTGACAGATAATTGGTACTCCTTCACTGAGGTGAATTAATCCAATGAGCTTGCTTGCCATGTAACAGGCACCTGTGCTAGGCATTCTCTTAAGGGAGATGAGACAAATTTCTGTCCTCTCCATTTTTTTAGTCTGACAGCGTACACAAACATAATAAACAAATGGCTCCTTTTTAAAAATGTCATAGTGTATGTGGATATAACATACTGAAAATGTGATTAATTCTTAGGGAAAGAGTGATAATGGTATGTTTTCAGAGGGGGTCAAGTTGAGGGAAGAAGGGTACTCTAGACAGAAACTAGCAGAGAATCATGCTAGTACATTGAGTTTGAGGGAATGGCAAATAGTCCAGTATTTCATAAGCAGAGTGCTGGAAGTTATTAAGTTTTAAGGGGCTTTGGATGTCATCATGAAGGTTTTTAATTTGTCATGTGGACACAGTCTCAGAAGGACTTAAAATAATTTGTTAATTAATGCAAAAAATAATATTGAACAATTCTTATGTACAAGACACTGCATGAAGTGAATATTGCCTTCTCAGACATTAGTTTTCTCCACTGAAGTTGGGTTGTTTTTCGTTTGCATGTCTTTAGAAAAATTTTAAGTAGAAATGTGACCCTGAGAATTTACACTTTAGAAAGATAACAGTGGTGAAACTAGAGGTAGTGAGGTCATTCAGGAAGCTACTGCCTACACTAGCCTGTATATGTGCAGAAAAAGATGGGCAGTATGTATTTTTGGGTGGTTCTAGAGATTTCAAATACATAAAATTTGAATAAAACAGTTCAGGCATATAGTTAACACATATGAATACAAAGAAACTACATGGTGTTTTTGAAAAAACTTGAAACTTGGAATTGGAATATTAGAGTTGAAGCCCTGACACTATTGCATAACTCCTTGTGAATCCCTAGGAATCTTGCTTTTCTTCTTTGAAGTCTCCTTAACTATAAAATGAGAGTTTGAAATTTGCTAGCTACTTCCTAGGGTTATGGGGAACAACTGAGATAATACACGTGAAAGAGTGTACTTTACAAATATTGGTTATTGAGGTAACTGTTACTAAATATACTGGATACTGTGCCTATCTCACAGAACTGTTAGGAGCATCAAATGGAATAATGGATTTGAAAGCACTTGGTTAACTTTAAGTGTGATTCAAATGTTAAGAATCGATGAAAATAATAAAAGAAAGCAACACATTCTACATCCAGATGTTCTGTCTCCACTGTGACTCATGTACTCATTCAGAACTGTGCAGATGAATCTCCACTTAATGTTCACAGGTTGGATCTCACATGTAACAGAATCAAATGGGATCAAAAGATTCTATGCATTAGCTTATCTCCTGTCAAAGTTTGGTTCTGAGATTAACAGAGCACCTATTCTACATGGGCTGTCACAGACATTGTGCTCACATTCAGTTACCTTACCCATGTGTATGCTAAATTTGGGTACAGGCCCTCATGTCCAGAAATTTCAAGTTTCCTTATATTCAAATTGATCAGATACAAATCATCAAGTTTTGTGCATAGCAAGGCCACAGGTTTTTCAACAGATAGCAATCACCATTGAAACCAGGCATAATCTGGAAATCCAGTTTCATATTGCTTGTGATCAGTGGAAATACCTTACCAAGCAAACCACACCATGGTGTGCTGTTTCCAGTGGAATTAACAGTCACATGGAAATTCTGCCTTTATCTATGAGATTGCAGATAGACGGGGAAAACCAGAGCAGCTTCCACCTTTACTTTTAAAATTCTTAGATAAAGACACTTTCAAACTCTTCTATCCCACTGTTCATTTGACCAAGTCAATTACCTGCAGTAATTCTCTCTCCATTCTCTTTTATTTTAATTTCATTGGAACTTAAGTTACTCTGGCTTTTGGTTCTCCTTGTTGTTCAGTTGCTAAGTCATGTCCAACTCTTTGTGACCCCATTGACTGCAGCACACCAGGCTTCCCTGTCCTTTATATCTCCCTGAGTTTGCTCAAACTCACATTCACTGAGTCGATGGTGCCATCCAACCGCCTCATCCTCTCTGCACTCTTCTCCTCTTGCCCTCAATCTTTCCCAGCAACAGGGTCTTTTCCAATGAGCCAGTTCTTTGCATCAGGTGGCCAAAGTATTGGAGCATCAGCTTCAGCATCAGTCCTTCTAATGAACATTCAAGGTTGATTTCCTTCAGGATTGACTGGTTTGATGTCCTTGCTGTCCAAGGGACTCTCAAGAGTCTTCTCCAGTACCACAGTTCAAAAGACTCAATTCTTTGGCACTCAGCCTTTCTTATGGTCCAACTCTCACATCTGTACATGACTACTGGGAAAATCATAGCTTTGTCTGTATGGGCCTTTGTTGACAAAGTGATGTCTCTGCTTTTTTTTTTTGCCAACTGAATTAGCCTCTTTTATTTACTTATTTTTTAAAGATTTATTTTTATTGGAGAATAATTGCTTTATCATGTTGTGTTACTTTCTGCTGTACAACAAAGTGAATCAGCCATTATGTGTACATATATTCTTGAACCTCATTTCCATCCACCCACCCCCATTCCACAGATGGCTAACAAACACATGAAAAGATGCTCAACATCACTCATTATCAGAGAAATGCAAATCAAAACCACAATGAGGCACCATTACACGCCAGTCAGGATGGCTGCTATCCAAAAGTCTACAAGCAATAAATGCTGGAGAGGGTGTGGAGAAAAGGGAACCCTCTTACACTGTCGGTGGGAATGCAAACTAGTACAGCTGCTGCGGAGAACAGTGTGGAGATTTCTTAAAAAAACTGGAAATAGAACTGCCATATGACCCAGCAATCCCACTCCTGGGCATACACACTGAGGAAACCAGATCTGAAAGAGACACGTGCACTCCAATGTTCATCGCAGCACTGTTTATAATAGCCAGGACATGGAAGCAACCTAGATGCCCATCAGCAGACAAATGGATAAGGAAACTGTGGTACATGTCTCTGCTTTTTAATACACTGTCTAGGTTTGTCATAGTTTTTCTTCCAAGGAGCAAGCGCCTTTTAATTTCATAGCTGCAGTCACCATCTGCAGTGATTTTGGAGCCCAAGAAAAGAAAGTCTGTCACTGTTTCCAATGTTTCCCCATCTATGTGCCTTGAAATGATGGGACTGGATACCATGATATTTGTTTTTTGAATGTTGAGTTTTAAGCCAACTTTTTCACTCTACAGTTTGACCTTCATCAGGAGACTCTTTATTTCCCCTTCACTTTCTTCCCTTAGAGTGGTATCACCTGTGTACTTGAGATTGTTGATATTTCTCCTGGCAGTCTTGAAACCAGCTTGTGATTCATCCAGTCCAGCATCCCGCATGATATACTCTGCATAGAAGTTAAATAAGCAGGGTGACAATAGGCAGTCTTGATGTGCTCCTTTCCCAATTTGGAACCAGTCCGTTGTTTCACGTTTGGTTCTAACTGTTGTTTCTTGACCTGCATACAGGTTTCTCAGGAGACAGGTAAGTAAGGTAATCTGATATTCCCATCTCCTGAAGAATTTTCCACAGTTTGTTGTGATCCACACAGTCAAAGGCTTTAGCATAGTTAATGAAGCAGAAGTAGATGTTTTTCTGGAATTCCCTTGCTTTTTCTATGATCCAGTGGATGTTGGTCGTTTGAGCTCCAATTCCTCCGTTTTTTCTAAATCCAGCTGGTACATCTGGAATTTCTTGATTCACATACCATTGAAGTCTAGCTTGAAGGATTTTGAGCATTACCTTGCTAGCATGTGAAATGAGGGCAATTTTATGGTAGTTTGAACATTCCCTGGTGTTGCCCTTTGAGTTTTCTATATTTGCCGACATACTGAATGCAGTGTTTAACAGCATCATCTTTATGATTTTAAATAGTTCAGCTGGAATTCTATCACCTCCACTAGCTTTGTTTGTAGTAGTGTTCCTAAGGTCCACTTGACTTCACACTCCCATTTGACTTTCATTGATCATGTCATCATGTCATATTTTCAAACTGTTACTTTTGAGGACAAGACATTGCGAAGAGCATGATTGTTTGTCTCTTTACTCTTGGCAAAGAAAATTAGATCATTTAAAGAGATACTCTATTGGCTGAATTGATGAGACAGTATTAGTGAATCTAATGCATATTCAAGGATTTTGAACCATAAGAGTTGAAATTCCAGGCTGTAGTGTAATTTTTAAAAAAGGTTTAAAATGGAAAAATAATAAAAGAAAACTAAAAACAGGTAAAAGTTGTCACTAGTTACCTAATCACCCTATTAAAATTATCATTCATGTTTATACAAACATTTAACCTTTATAATTTTGTGTATTTATCCATGTAACCTATGTTTCTATATCTAGTTTATATAAAACATATTTTTGTCATGGTTTAATTCTTTTTTTTAAATTTTTTAATTATTTTTTTTTCATTTATTTTTATTAGTTGGAGGCTGATTACTTTACAATATTGTAGTGGTTTTTGTCATACATTGACATGAATCAATTTAATTCTTTTATATTTTGTCTTTTAAAATTTCAGTTCCACAATCTCATTAGCCAAAAATCAAGGGCTCAATAGTGTCTTAGATACTGTTTTGGACTGTGCAGATATATAACATTTCAATCAACAGAGAAAGTTCTATAGGGGAATATGTGTTGCCGATGTTTAGTCACTAAGTCATGTCCAACTCTTTTGTGACCCCATGGACTGTAACCTGCCAGGATCCTCTCTCCATGGGACTTCCCAGGCAAGAATACTGGAGTGGGTTACCATTCCCTTCTCCAGAGGATCTTCCCGACCCAGGGATCAAACCTGTGTCTCCTGCATTGGCAGGTGGATACTTTACCACTGAGTGACCAGGGAAGACCATAGGGAAGTATGAAAAGTGAAGTCGCTCAGCTGTGTCTGATTCTTTGCTACCCTATGGACTGTAGCCCACCAGGCTCTTCCATCCATGGGATTTTCCAGGCAAGAATACTGGAGTGGTTTGCCATTTCCTACTCCAGGGGGTCTTCCCAACCCAGGGATTGAACCCAGGTCTCCCACACTGCAGGCAGACTATTTACCAGCTGAACCACTAGGGAAGTACAGCCATAGAGTAAATGTGCTGTAATATGCTAAACCATTTTTCTATTATTGAGTATCTACCCGCCAGAGATGCTTGGAGGGCTCAAACAAACCTGTGTGCACCAGGACCCAGAGACCCCACAGAGAATGAGCCAGAACGGTGTCTGAGTGTCTCCTGCAGAGGTACGGGCCAGCAGTGGACTCATGCAGGGGCAGGGGCTCTGGGTGCTGTAGACTTGGATATGGCATAAGCCATTAATCCCACCATAGAGCCACCAGAACTTACATAGGACTGATGAAACAGACTCTTGGAGGGCACAAACAAAAGCTTGTGTGCACCAGGACCCAAAAGAAAGGAGCAGTGACACCACAAGAGACTGACCCAAACTTGCCTGTGAGTGTCCAGGAGTCTTTGGCGGAGGCGTAGGTCAGCGGAGGCCTGCTGCAGGTTGGGGGCCCTGAGTGCAGCAGTGCCTGCATGGGACCTTTTGAAGGAGGTTGACATTATCTTCATTACCTCCACCATAGTTTGGCCTCAGGTCAAACAACAGGGAGGGAACACAGCCAGGCCCATCAACAGAAAATTGGATTAAAGATTTACTGAGCATGGTCCTGCCTATCAGAACAAGAACCAGTTCCCCTATCAGTCAGTCTCTCCCATCAGGAAGCTTCCATAATCCTCTTAACTTTCTCCATCAGAGGGCAGAAAGAATGAAAACCACAGTCACAGAAAACTAACCAATCTGATCACATGGAACACAGCCTTCTTTAACTCAATGAAAGTATGAGCCATGCTGTGTAGGGCCACCCAAGATGGATGGGTCATGGTGGAGAATTCTGACAAAACGTGGTCCACTGGAGAAGGGAATGGCAAACCACTTCAGTATTCTTGCCTTGAGAACAACCCCATGAACTGTATGAAAAGGCAAAAAGATAGGACAATGAAAGGTGAAATCTCCAGGTTAGTAGGTGCCTAATATGATACTGGAGATGAGTGGAGAAATAACTCCAGAATGAATGAAGAACTGGAGCCAAACCAAAAATAACACCCAGTTGTGGATGTGACTGGTGATGGAAGTGAAGTCCGAGGCTATGAAGAGCAATATTGCATAGGAAACTAGACTGTTCGGTCCATAAATCAAGGCAAATTGGAAGTGGTCAAACAGGAGATGGCACGAGTGAACATTGACATTTTAGGAATCAGCTAACTAAAATGGACTGGGATAGGTGAATTTGACTCAGATGACCATATTGCTATCATGGGCGAGAACCCCTTAGAAGAAATGGAGTAGCCATCATAGTCAACAAAAGAGTCTGAAATGCAGTACTTGGATGCAATCTCAAAAAAGATAGATTGATCTCTATTTGTTTCTAAGGCAAACCATTCAAATCACAGTATTCCAAGTCTATGCCCTGACCAGTAATGCTGAAGAAGCTGAAGTTGAATGGTTCTATGAAGACCTACAAGACCTTCTAAAACTAACACCCCAAAAAGATATCCTTTTCATTATAGGGGAATGGAATGCAAAAGTAGGAAATCAAGAGCTACCTGGAGTAACAGGCAAATTTGGCCTTGGAGTACAAAATGAAGCAGAAAAAAGGCTAGCAGAGTTTTCCCAAGAGAATGCACTGGTCTTGGCAAACACCCTCTTCCACCAACACAAGAGAAGACTGTACACATAGACCCCACCAGAATGTCAATACTGAAATCAGATTGATTATATTCTTTGCAGCCAAAGATGGAGAATCTCTATAGTCAGCAAAAACAAGACTGGGAGCTGACTGTCACTCAGATCATGAACTCCTTATTGGCAAATTCAAACTCTAATTGAAGTAGGGAAAACCACTAGACCATTCAGGGATGACCTAAATCAAATCCCTTAGGATTATACAGTGAAAGTGATAAAGGGATTCAAGGGATTAGATCTGATAGACAGAGTCCCTAAAGAACTATGGACAGAGGTTCCTGATATTGTACCAGAGGCAGGGATCAAGATCATCCCCAAGAAAAAGAAATGCAAAAAGGCAAAATGGTTGTCTGAGGAAGCCTTACGAATAGCTGAGAAAAGAAGAGAAGGGCAAGGCAAAGGAGAAAAGGAAAGATATACCCACTTGAATGCAGAGTTCCAAAGAAGAGCAAGGAGAGATAAGAAAGCCTTCTTTAGTGATCAACACAAAGAAATAGAGGAAAACAAGAGAATGGAAAGACTATAGATGTCTTCAAGAAAGTTAGAGATACCAAAGGAATATTTCATGCAAAGATGGGCACAATAAATGACAGAAATGGTGTGGACCTAACAGAGAAACAGAAAATATTAATAGGAGGTGGAAAGAATACACAGAAGAACTGTACAAAAAAGATCTTCATGACCCAGATAACCATGATGGTGTCATCACTCACCGAGCCAACATCCTGGAATGGGAAGTCAAGTGGGCCTTAAGAAGCATCACTATGAACAAAACTAATGCAGGTGATGAAATTCCAGTTGAGCTATTTCAAATCCTGAAAGATGATGCTGTAAATGTGCTACACTCAATATGCCAGCAAATTTGGAAAACTCAGCAGTGGCCACAGGACTGGAAAAGGTCCGTTTTTATTCCAATCCCTAAGAAAGGCAATCCCAAAGAATGCTCAAACTACCGCACAATTGCACTCATCTCACACGCTAGTAAAGTAATGCTCAAAATTCTCCAAGCCAGGCTTCAGCAATACGTGAACCGAGAACTTCCAGATATTCAAGCTGGATTTCGAAAAGGTAAAGGAACCAGAGATCAAATTGCCAATATCTGTTGGATCATTGAAAAAGCAAGAGAATACCAGAAAAACATCTACTTCTGCTTTATTGACTACGCCAAAGCCATTGACTGTGAGGCTCACAAGAAACTCTTGAAAATTCTTCAAGAGATGGGAATACCAGACCACCTTACCTTCCTCCTGAGAAATCTCTATGCATGTCAAGAAGCAACAGTTAGAATTGGTCATGGAACAACAGACTGGTTCTCAGTCAGGAAAGGAGTACATCAAGGCTATATATTGTCACCCTGCTTATTTAACTTCTATGCAGAGTACATCATGGGGAATGCTGTGCTGGATGAAGCACAGGCTGGACTCAAGATTGCTGGGAGAAATATTAATAACCTCAGATATGCAGATGACACCACCTGTATGGTAGAAAGTGTAGAGGAACTAAACAGCCTCTTGATGATAGTGAAAGAGGAGAGTGAAAAAGGTGGCTTAAAACTCAGCATTCAAAAAACTAAGATCACGGCATCCGTTCCCAACACTTCATGGCAAACAGATGACAAAACAATGGAAACAGTGATAGACTTTATTTTTTTGGGCTCCAAAATCAATGCAGATGGTGAGTGAAGCCTTGAAATTAAAATACACTTGCTCCTTGGAAGGAAAGCTATGACAAACCTATACAGTATATTAAAAAGCAGATTGATTACTTTGCCAACAAAAGTCCCATCTAGTCAAAGCTGTGGTTTTTCCAGTAGTTATGAATAGATGTGAGATTTGGACTGTAAATAAAGCTGAATGGCGAAAAATTGAAGCTTTTGAACTGTTGTCTTGGAGAAGACTCTTGAGAGTTTCTTGGACTGTGTGGATATCAAAGCAGGTAATCCTAAAGGGAATCAGTCCTGCAGATTCATTGGAAGGATTGATGCTGAAGCTGAGACTCCAATATTTGGCCACATGATTCGAAGAACTGACTCACTGGAAAAGACCCTGTGGCTGGGAAAGATTGAAGGCAGGAGGAGAAGGGGATGACAGAGGATCAGGTGATTGGATGGCATCATCGACTTGATGGACAAGAGTTTGTGCAAGCTCCGGGAGTTGGTGATGGACAGGGAAGCCTGGTGTGCTGCAGTCCATGTGGTCGCATGGAGTTGGACAAAACTGAGCAACTGAACTGAACTAAAGAATTTGAATAAACATTTCTTCAGAGAAGATATACTAATGAAAAATGCTCTACATTACTAGACATTAGGAAATGAAAATCAAGATCATAATGAAATATCACTTGACATCCACTAGGATGGCAGTAATAGTCATAATTATAATTATAATCATATGGAAAATAAGAAGTTGTTCAGTCACAAAGTCATGTCTGACTCTATGACCTAATGAACTGCAGCATGCTAGGCTTCTCTGTCCTTCACTATTTCCCTCAGTCTGCTCAAACTCATGTCCATTGAGTCAATAATGCCATCCAACCATCTCATCCTCTGTCACCTCCTTCTCCTCTTGCCTTCAATCTTTCCCAGCGTCAGGGGCTTTTTCCAATGAGTCAGCTCGTCGCATCAGGTTGCCAAAGTATTAGAGCTTCAGCTTCAACATCATTCCTTCCAACGAATAGTCAGTGTTGATTTCCTCTAGGATTGACTGGTTTGATCTCATTGTTGTCCAAAGGACTGTCAAGAGTTTTCTCCAGCACCACAGTTCAAAACCATCACTTCTTTGGCACTCAACTTTCTATAAGGCCCAGCTCTCATATGACTACTGGTAAAACCATAGCTTTGACTATATAGATCTTTGTCAGCAAAGTGATGTCTCTGCTTTTTAGTACACTGTCTAATTTTATCATAGCTTTTTTTCCCAAGGAGCAAGCATCTTTTAATTTCATGTCTACAGTCCCAATCCTTAGTGATTTTGGAGACTAAGATAATGACATCTTACACTATTTCCACTTTTCCCCCATCTATTTGCCATGAAGTGATGGGACGGCATGCCATGATCTTTGTTTTTTGCATGTTGAGTTTTAAGCCAGCTTTTTCACTCTCCTCTTTCACCTTCCTCAAAAGGCTCTTTAGTTCCTCTTCACTTTCTGCCACTAAAGTGGTATCATCTGCATACCTTACATAGTTGCTGTTTTTCCCAGCAATCTTGATTCCAGCTTGAGCTTCATCCAGCCTGACATTTCACATGATGTACTCTGCATAGAAGTTAAATAAGCTGGGTGACAATATACAGCCTTGATGTATTCCATTCCCAGTTTGAACCAGTCTGTAGTTTCATGTCCAGTTATAACTGTTGCTTCTTGTCCTGCATACAGCTTTCCCAGGAGGCAGTTAAGGTGGTCTGGTATTCTCATCTCTTTAAGAATATTCCACAGTTGGCTATGATCCACATAGTCTAAGGCTTTAGTGTAGTCAGTGAAGCAGAATTTGGTGTTTTTCTGGAATTCTCTTGTTTTTCCTATGATCCAGCAATTGTTGGCAGTTTGACCTCTGTCTGGTCCCTGTGTCTTTTCTAAATTCAGCTTGTACATCTGGAAATTCTTGATTCACACACTGATGAAAGCTGGCTTGAAGGATTTTGAGCATAATCTTGCTGGCATGTGAAATGAGTCCAGTTGTATGGTAATTTGGACATTCTTTGGCATTGCCTTTCTTTGGTATTGGAATGAAACTGACCATTTCCAGTCCTGTGGCCATTGCTGAATTTTCCAATTTTGCTGACATATTGAGTACAACACTTTAATAGCATCATCCTTTAAAATTTGAAATAGCTCAGCTAGAATTCCCATCACCTCCACTAGCTTTGTTCGTAGTAATGCTTCCTAAGGCCCACTTTACTTCACACTCCAGGATGTCTGGCTCTAGGTGATTGACTACACCATTATGGTTATCTTGGCCATTAAGAGTTTTTATGTACAGATCTGTGTATTCTTGCCACCTCTTCTTAATCTCTTCTGTTTCTGTTAGGTTTTTGCCATTTTTGTCCTTTATTGTGCCCATCTTTGAAAGAAATGTTCCCTTGGTATCTCCAGTTTTCTTGAAGCGATCTCTAGTCTTTCCAGTTCTATTGTTTCCCTCTGTTTCTTTGCACTGTTCACTTAAGAAGATTTTCTTTTCTCTCCTTGCTATTCTCTGGAACTGGAGCTGCAGAGTTGGACACAACTGAGTGACTAAGCACAGCACACACTGCATTCAGTTGGGTACATCTTTCCCTTTCTCCTTTCCCTTTGCGTCTGTAAAGTATTGCAGCTTTTTTGGAATACATTCTGGAAATTTCTCAAAAAATTAATAAACATGACAATTCACTCTTGGATATACACCTACAAGTATATAGGAATTTCATTCTTTGGTATATATCAAGAGAACTGAAAGCATATTTCCACTCAAAAACTTGTACATGTTCATAGCAGGTTTATTAATTTTAGTTAAAAAGTAGAGATGACTCAAATGATCAACTAATGAATAGATAGATAAAATGTGATATATCCATTTAATATAATATTACTCATCCATATAAAAGAATGAACTATTGATATTTGTTAAAACTTGATGAACCTTGACAACATTAACTTAAGGAAACAAGTTATGAATAGCTACAGATTATATGGTTTCATTTATATGAAATATCTGGAATGTGCCAATCCATCAAGCCATAAAGATTCAAAAGGTCTTTGATGAGGGGATGATGGGGAATGATTGCTAATGGGTATAGGTTTTGTTTTGGGGTGATGAAAGCATTCTGGAATTAGATGGTGGTGATATTTGCACAACTCTGTAAATGTATTAAAAACCATTGAACTCTATACTTTAAATGTGTGAAATTCATGGCATGTATATTTCAGTGAAACTGTTAAAATGACTGTGTTCCTACCTCTCCCCATACCATGTTTTTATTGCATCATTCTGTGTTGTTCTCACTTATGAATTTTTTCAAGTGACATTTTACTATTTGCCAATGATAGCCTCAAAAGACAAGGTCTGCAGCCTGATCCTTTCTGTTTCCTTGACTCATAGGATTCAGTTGCAACCTTCTGAATGGATATGAAGACTTTGATAAAGACAGTGAGTTATAGCAAGTATAAAATATGGCAATTTTGGTATATATAGAATGGATAAACAATAAGGTCCTGTGGGAATAGCATGGGTAACTATATTTGATATATTGTGATATAACTGAGTCATTCTGCTATATAGTAGTAATTAACATAACATTGTAATTCAACTAAACTTCAATAAAAAATAAAATTTAAAAGAATATGGAAGTTTTGTTATCTATTTGTAAATCTATAAGATATCAGTTCTATGGTAGAGGGGCTAATTGCAGGAAATGTGCTTTCTCCATTAGCATAAATGAAATTCAGCATAACTTATATTAAAACTGTCAATTTTTATTACATTTTATAAAAGTATGCTTTTTTACCCTTCTAAACCCCAAGCAATATCTTTCATATTTTTTCAATTCTAGCAACTACCCCTAGCTTATCAAGGAATAAAAATTGAGTTTCAAGATATAATAACATTTACTTCAAACAATGGCATGCAGATGGAATTAGTGTAAGTCTTTCAAAATATCTGAACATCAGTGACTACTTGATGCCAAGCTTTATTTTGGACTTGTGTGATACAATGAAGGAATAGTCAAATAAATTTAGCTGCTACTTCTTGCTGTGTTTCTTCCAAGTTGTAGGACCTTAGGCAAGTTACTATGTCTCAGTGTGCTTTGGTTTCCTCTTCTATCATCTCTACCATACAGTGTTGTAGAAAGGATGCTTATGATGACTGATATGAAAGCACTGAAAACATCTGCTGCACATAGATGATGGTGACAATGACGACAGTGGAGGCTTATTTTGTTAATGCATATTACATGCCTGCCATTGTGCAGAACACCTAACATGGATTAGTTTACTTTATCCACACAACAATCAGGTGGGTAGACATTGATATCCCATTTCATACATGGGAAACTGTCCTTATCCAATATGTATGACTATAGGTATCACAGTGCTGGAATATGGTGAATGCTAAGTAAGATATTGGCTTCCTTTTATCCATGAGTATTTTTTTTTTTGAGCTGTTTTTTAAAATTAATTTATTTATTTTAATTGGAGGCTAATCTAATTACTTTACAATATTATGGTGGTTTTTGCCATACATTGACCTGAATCAGCCATGGGTACATATGTCTGCCATCCCAAAACCTCATCCCACCTCCCTCCCCATCCCATCCTTCTGGGTTGTCCCAGTGCACTGGCTTTGAGTGCCCTGTTTCATGCATCAAACTTGGACTGATGATCTATTTCATATATGGTAATATACATGTTTCAATGCTATTCTCTCAAATCATCCCACCCTCGCCTTTCCCCACAGAGTCCAAAAGTCTGTTCTTTATATCTGTGTCTCTTTTGCTGTCTCACATACAGGGTCATTGTTAACAACTTTCTAAATTCCATATATATGTGTTAAGATACAGTATTAGTGTTTTTCTTTCTGGCTTACTTCACTCTGTAAGTGAAGTTCATCCACCTCATCAGAACTGATTCAAATGTGTTCTTTTTAATAGCTAAGTAATATTCCATTGTGTATATATATCACAATTTTCTTATCCATTCATCTGCTGATGGACATCTAGGTTGCTTCCATGTCCTACCTATTGTAAACAGTGCTGTGATGAGCATTGGGGTACACGTGTCTCTTTCTATTCTGGTTTCCTCAGTGTGTAGGACCAGGAGTGGTATTTCTGGGTCATATGACATTTCTATGTCCAGTATTTTAAGGAATCTCCACACTGTTCTCCATAGTGGCTGTACTAGTTTGCATTCCCACCAACAGTGTAAGAGGGTTCCCTTTTCTCCACACCCTCTCCAGCATTTATTGTTTGCAGACATTTTGATAGCAGCCATTCTTACTGGCGTGAAATGGTACCCCATTGTGGTTTTGATTTGCATTTCTCTGATAATGAGGGATATTGAGCATTTTTTCATGTGTTTGTTAGCCATCTATATGTCTTTTTTGGAGAAATGTCTGTTTAGTTCCTAGGCCCATTTTTTGATTGGGTCATTTATTTTTCTGGAATTGAGCTGCAGGAGTTGCTTATATATTTTTGAGAGTAATTCTTTGTCAGATGCTTTGTTTGCTTATTATTTTCTCCCACTCTGAAGGTTGTCTTTTCACCTTGCTTGTAGTTTCCTTCATTGTGCAAAAACTTTTGAGTTTAATTAGGTCCTATTTGTTTATTTTTGCTTTTATTTCCATTTCTCTGGGAGGTGGGTCATAGAGGGTCTTGCTGTGATTTATGTCAGGGTGTTTTGCATATGTTTTCCTCCAAGAGTTTTATAGTTTCTGGTCTTACATTTAGATAATTAATACATTTTGAGTTTATTTTTGTGTATGGTGTTAGAAAGTGTTCTAGTTTCATTCTTTTATGAGTGGTTGACCAGTTTTCCCAGCACCACTTGTTAAAGAGGTTGTCTTTTCTCCATTGTATATTCTTGCCTCCTTTGTCAAAGATAAGGTGTCCAGAGGTGCATGGATTTGTCTCTGGGCTTTCTATTTTGTTCCATTGTTCTATATTTTTGTCTTTGTGCCAGTACCATACTGTCTTGATGACTGTAGCTTTGTAGTAGAGACTGAAGCCAGGCAGGTTGATTCCTCCAGTTCCATTCCTCTTTCTCAAGATGGTTTTGGCCATTCAAGGTATTTTGTATTTCTATACAAATTGTGAAATTATTTGTTCTATTTCTGTGAAAAATACCGTTGGTAGCTTGATAAGGAGTGCATTGAATCTATAGATTGCTCTGGGTAGTATATTCATTTTCAGTCTATTGATTCTTCCAATCCATGAACACGGTATATTTCTCCATCTATTTGTGTCCTCTTTTATTTCTTTCACCAGTATTTTATAGTTTTCTATATATAGGTCTTTTGTTTCTTTAGGTAGATTTATTCCTAAGAATTTTATTCTATTTGTTGCAATGGTGAATGGGATTGTTTCCTTACTTTCTCATTCTGTTTTCTCATTGTTAGTGTATAGGAATGCAAGGGGTTTCTGTGTAGTAATTTTATATCCTGAAACTTTACTATATTCATCAATTAGCCCTAGTAATTTTCTGATGGTGTTGTCTTTAGGGTTTTTTATGTAGAGGATCATGTCATCTGCAAACAGTGAGAATTTTACTTCTTCTTTTCCAATCTGGATTCCTTTTATTTATTTATTTTTCTTCTCTGATAGCTGTGGCTTAAACTTCCAAAACAATGTCTAATAGTAGTGGTGAGAGTGGGCACCCTTGTCTTGTTCCTGACTTTAAGGGAAATGCTTTCAATTTTTCACCACTGCAGATAATGTTTGCTGTGTGTTTGTCATATAAGGCTTTTATTATGTTCAAGTATGTTCCTTCTATGCCTGCTTTCTGGAGAGTTTTTATCATAAATGGACGTTGGATTTTGTCAAAGGCTTTCTCTGCATCTATTGTGGTAATCATATGGTTTTTAGGCTTCCATTTGTTAATGTGGTGTATCACATTGATTGATTTGTGAATACTGAAGAATCAGTGCATCCCTGGGATGAAGCCTACTTGGTCATGGGGTATGATCTTTATAATATATTGTTGGATTCTGTTTGCTAGAATTTTGTTAAGGATTTTTGCATGTATGTTCTTCAGTGATATTGGCCTGTAGTTTTCTTTTTTGTGCTATCTTTGGTTTTGGTATTAGGGTGATGGTAGCCTCATAGAAGGAAATGGCAACCCATTCCAGTATTCTTGCCTGGAAAATCCCAGGGACAGAGGAGCCTGGTGGGCTGCCATCTATGGGGTTGCACAGAGTTGGACACGACTGAGGCGACTTAGCAGCAGCAGCAGCATCAGCAGCCTCATAGAGTGAGTTTGGGAGTTTACATTCCTCTGCAATTTTCTGGGAGAGTTTGAGCAAGACAGGTGTTAGCTCTTCTCTAAATTTTAGGTATAATTCACCTGTGAAGCCATCTGGTCCTGGGCTTTTGTTTGTTGGAAGATTTTTTATTATAGTTTTGGTTTCTGTGCTTTTCCCACTCTCCATCTAAGTCAGTTGCAGATGCTGAGAGACCACTCTGTTTTTATGTGTGTATAGCACAATCGTCTAGGCAAGTTGTGACTAGAATATTTAATGAAAGTCCCAGGCAGCCTGGTATTACTTAGCCCTATCAAAGGTCCCCAGGCCACTCTAGTCCTCATTGGCTAGAATATTATCCTTTTCAGCATTCAAAATGTGCAGAAAGCAAGAACCATCACATTTCAGATCTATTGTTTCTTCATCATGTAGGAAGTACAGAAAACAAACTTTATCTCTCCAGGGCTAAGTGAAGAAGAAAATCATATCACCACCCTGTTCTAATGACTTCTTAGAGGATGCAGTTAATTTTCAACTAACCTGATGATGTTTATTGTAGCATGATGTTCCCTTCTCTTTCCTCTCTTTCCTATGTATCTCCTTGCCATGGCTGTTTGTTTCTGGGAGAAAACAACTGAAACTTGCTTTCAGGTGAAAGTTGAGGGTAGTTTAGCTTCTTTGCCAGGGATATACAAACCTAGGTTTCTAAAAGCTGTGTTAATGTATTTTTCATTTGTTTGTGCTCTCATTCATCCATCTGTAGATCCAGTAAATATTTGATAAACAATATAAGAGCCAAGTCATGGGAACAGAAGAGTGAGCAAAGCAGAGTTTCTTCTACTCTCAAGGAACTGATAGAGATAAAGTGAACCATCATATACCCTGGTACTGTTTTGAAGGCTAAGTGTCTGGTGTTCTCAATCTTATGATCAAAAAACATCTAGCCCAAGTTTCATCCTCCTTCAGAGATAGAGCATTATTAAACCAAGTACTCAAGAGTTAGTCATTTAGAGATGAAATCATGGAGGATTAGAAAACTAGTGCCAGGATTGAGGCAGCAGAAAGGAATGAGCATGGAACATACAGTCAGAAGTTATTGTGCCTAAGCCCAGCTCTCCTGTTCACTGGCTAAGACATTTAGTTTCTTTGCTCTTTTTGCTCATCTGGAGAATGAAGTTAATGAAAATCTCTCCATATCAGGGGTATTGGGAGATAAAATAAAATACTTCTTAGTCACTCTGTATCCACATACCCTGATGCACTTATCAATACCTGAAATTATTTTGTGATTCTTTAGATACTTGTCCATGTACCTCCCCTAAAATGGAAGCCTTCAAAAGGCAGTCAGTGACTTTGTCTGACTTGTTCATCACTATATCCCTAGTCAGATTGTGCATGGTAGATGCTGGTTTATGGTAGATACTGAATACATTTTTATTGACAAAATTAATGACAATGAATGTGAAGATATTTTTGCATTTATTAAATGATATACATGTAATCATTGTTAAAAATCTCTAGTCCAACCACCACGTTTTATAGATCTCCAAAGACAATTGGGTATATAAGAGAGAGAGAGTGTTGGATTAAGAATCAAAACCAGAGTTCAAATTACAATCCTGCTACTTTCTAGCTATTCCACTTCAGACAAGTTACTTAACCTCCCCAAACTTCCCTTAACTCTTTCATTTTCCTCACTGAATGGCTATGCAGATATCATAAGACAATGCCTGTGCTTTGTGTACTTAACATGCTCTGCAAATACAGGTTTATTTAAGATGAGAAAACTGAGAATCAGGAAAAAGGTAACCGATCCAAAATCATGCAATAAGTTAGTGTCAGAATTTATAATGAAATCTCAGGCTCCCAACTCCTATTCTATTATACTGAGGCAGATTCATGAGCAGAAACAGTGGAGGAAAGTAGATAGTGGTCAGAGATAAGGAAAAGCAGGGTCTGTCTGACTGACTCTTTGTCTCTTCATTGTAATTGAAAAGTGGAACTTATAAGGTAATGTGTGAGAGACCACATGATCATTCTGCAGAATAGAAAGCTTGTTCATCAAGATTAACTCTTTATCTATGTTTATCTAACAATGATAGTTCCATCAGCTCTTTACCACTTCACTTTAACCTAGTTCAAAAAGATACTAAGACTGACACATTTTCTTTCTCAGGTTTTACCCTAGATTACATTTCATTTAGCTTGTGTTTACCTGTAATATAGCAAAAGAATAAGGCAAGGTAAGAGTATGTAGAGATACCAAGGGAAGATTTCATGCAAAGATGGGCACAATACAGGATAGAAATGGTATGGACCTAACAGAGGCATAAGATATTAAGAAGAAGTGGCAAGAATACACAGAAGAACTATACAAAAAAGATCTTCATGACCCAGATAATCAAGATTGTGTGATTACTGACCTAGAGCCAGACATCCTGGAATGCGAAGGCAAGTGGCCTTAGGAAGCATCACTACAAACAAAGCTAATGGAGGTGATGTCATTCAAGTTGAGCTATTTCAAATCCTAAAAGAAGATGCTGTGAAACTGCTGCACTCAATATTCCAGCAACTTTGGAAAATGCAGCAGTGGTCACAGGACTGGAAAAGGCCTGTTTTCATCCCAATCCCAAGAAAGCAATGCCAAAGAATGCTCAAACTACCACACAATTGCACTCATCTCACACACTAGCAACATAATGCTTAAAATTCTCCAAGCCAGGCTTCAACAGTACGTGAACAATGAATGTCCAGATGTTCAAGCTAGATTTAGAAAAGGCAGCGGAACCAGTGATCAAAGTGCCAACATCTGTGGGATCATCGGAAAAGCAAGAGAGTTCCAGAAAAACAACTACTTCTGCTTTATTGACTATGCCAAAGCCTTTGACTGTGTGGATTACAACAATTAGAAAATTCTTCAAGAGATGAGAATACTAGACCACCCGACCTGTCTCCCGAGAAATCTCTATGCAGGTCAAGAAGAAACAGTTGGAACTGGACATGGAACAAGAGACTGGTTCCAAATTGGGAAAGGAGTACATCAAGGCTGTATGTTGTCACCCTGCTTATTTAACTTATATGCAGAGTACATCATGAGAAATGCTGGACTGGATGAAGCACAAGGTGGAATCAAGACTGCCAGGAGAAATATCAGCAACCTCAGATATGCAGATGACACCACCCTTATGGCAGAAAGCAAAGAAAAATTAAAGAGCCTTTTGATGAAAGTGAAAGAGGAACGTGAAAAAGTTGGCTTAAAGCTCAACATCCAGAAAACTAAGATCATGGCATCTGGTCCCATCAATTCATGGCAAATAGATGGGGAAACAATGGAAACAGTGAGAGACTTTAATTTTGGGGGCTCCAAAATCACTGCAAATGGTGACTGCAGCCATGAAATTAAAAGACACTTGCTCCTTGGAAGAAAAGTTGTGACCAAGCTAGATAGTATATTAAAAAGCAGAGACATTACTTTGCCAACAAAGGTCCATCTAGTCAAAGCTATGGTTTTTCCAGTAGTCATGTATGGTTGTGAGAGTTGGAGTATAAAGAAAGCTGAGCGGCAAAGAATTGATGCTTTTCAAATGTGGTGTTTGTGAAGACTCTTGAGAGTCCTTTGAACAGTAAGGAGATACAACTCGTCCATCCTAAAGGAAGTCGATCCTGAATAGTCTTTGGGAGGACTAATGGTGAAGCTGAAACTCCAGTACTTTGGCCACCTGATGTAAAGAACTAACTCATTTGCAAAGACCCTGATGCTGGGAAAGATTGAAGGTGGGAGGAGACAGGGACGACAGAGGTTGAGATGGTTGGATGGCATCACTGGCTCAGTGGACATGAATTTGAGTAATCTCTGGGAGTTGTTGATGGACAGGGAAGCCTGGAGTGCTGGAGTCCATGGGGTCACAAAGAGTTGGACATGACTGAGCAACTGAACTGAATTGAACTGACTAAAGAGTATGTAACATTTGCTATTTTTATTGAGGACAAAGGAAAAAGTAATCTGAGAGATTTAGATTAGATATGGGGAAGTTTATGGCTAGGATGTGAACTGTGTACTATGATCAAATTGATACTGTGAAATCCTTGGTATATTTTAAAGAGCTTTTAATTCATCTGATATAGGCCATGTGCTCAGATTATAGCCTGCTAGGCTTCTTTGTCCATGGGATATTCCCACCAAGAATACTGGAGTGGGTTGCTATTTTCTTCTTCACTGATACAGGTTAACAGTGTCTTAATTAGAACTCAAAAGTTGTTCAGGGTACATCTTGGCCTTCAAATTAACATGCTACTTGAAAGGCAACACTGGTGGTTTTCAAACTTTGGTCTTTGGCCAAAAAATAAGTGGAACAGCAAAGAAAGAGGGAAGAGAGTTAATTAGGAAATTCTCAGGCAGCATCTGGGCTGGACCCTGAAAATTCATCAATGAAGGCTATATGAAGAATGGGAAAAACATACATAAATGGATTCTTTGTGGTATAAAACATTACAGATGTTATGAAAGCTGTAATAAGTTGGGGACATGATCGTATTCCATATAAGGGATGCAGGATCATGAAGGGGTTCATAAAGTAGGTGATGTCCTCTTGAGCTGAGACCTGAGATGTGGCAAGGGAGAGAGATGGTTGGGGGCAGGATAAGGTCATTCCAGATAGAGGGAATGGTAATGTAAGCAAAGACACTGGAGTGTCAAACGGCAGGTTAGATTGGAGAACTGAAATAAGGTAGTACTTTTGGGAGGTCATTTGGATAGTGTTGTGGAAGTGGTGAAAGAAAAAGCTAAAAATAAGCCTTGAATACCAAGCTAGTGCTTTGAATTTGTTTGCTGTAGGATAAGCATTTTTCAGTGCCTACCCAAGAAGATTGCTTAAGCATTTAATAAAATTATAAACCCTTAGGTCTTACCTGTAGCTGCAGATTCAGAAGACTCTGGGCTAAGTAGGGGTGGGACAAAATCTCTGTAAAGTTGTCCCTCACTATCCACAGAGGAATGGTTCCAGAGCTTCTGTGCATCCTATGCTCAAGTCCCTTATATAAAATGGCATAGTATTTGCATATAACCTATGCACATCCTTCAGTATACTTTAAATCACCTCTAGATTACTTATAATACCTAATGCAATGTACTGTGTTACTGTGTGTATGTATGCTCAGCTGTGTCTGATCTTTGTGACCCCATGGACTGTAGCCCACCAAGTTCCTCTGTCCATGGAATTTTGTAAGCAAGAGTATTGGCGAGAGTTGCTGTTTACTACTCCAGAGGATCTTCTTGACCCAGGGATTGAACCAGCATCTTTTGTGTCTCCTGCATTTGCAGGCAGATTCTTTACCACTGTGCCACCTGGGAAACAATGTGATGTAAATGTTATATAAATTGTTGTACATATAGTGTAAAGTCTATATAAGTGATTTCCAGCATGCAGCAAATTCAGGTTTTTCTCTTTGGAACTTTCTGGAATTTTTTAAAGAATATTTTTGATCTGTAGTTGGTTGAACCTGTGGGTGCAACTCTGCAGATATGGAAGGTCAACTGTATTGCTAAGTAGCTATTCAAGGGATTATGATTCATCAGTGAATAAGGCCACTGGTATAAACTATGGGGAGTTCTGAGAACTCTTAAGAAGAGGAGTTACAGAAACAAATATTTTAGACAGGATTTCTCTGTGATCCAGTGTATTTTGTGGATTGGAGAGCATCAGACAGTAGGCAGAAAGACTTGAGTAAGAGCTGCAGTTATTTTGAAGGTTGGTTTGTGTGTGTGTGTGTGTGTGGCAGGGTATGATTTAGATAGTAAAATTAGCAGATAGTAGTTACTGATGACTGGATAGGGATAGTACACGTGATACAATGAGGAAGTGTGTTACATTAAATACAAGATGACTTGCAGTTTTCTGGGTTAAATCATTGGAGACTACTATCCCCTGTGAGAAACTGTGGTCTAATAATTGATCTTGGAGTTAGAGAGACCTGAGTTCAAACCTTAAAACCATCATTTACTGTCCATGGGTCTTTGGCAGCATGTGTTAGCTCTTATTATTGTGCCATATGTTGGGATAGTATACTGGATTGAGATGAGGTGGGGAATTTTTATTCCCTGCCAATGACCCCCTCTCCCCACAATCGAAATCAGCATTTTAGGTTGGGGAGCAAAGCACTTTACCAAGTGTCAAGTTAATACCTAGCCTTGTCTTGCCTTGGGGCAGGCCTTGTTCTTTGTGTGTTTTAGAGAGCAGGGTAAGACCGGTTGCTGGTGAGTGTCTCAATGAAGCTGTTTGCCTGGAGCTTGTAGGTTCTTTTGGCCAACATGAAATGTCTAACCTTGGATTTCCTGATTGTGAACTGAGCTTGGAATCTGATCAGCATTTCATTCCTCCCCATGTTGTGCCTACTCTCACGGTGCTATCTCCCTTCTTTGGGTTTCTGAAGCCCTCATACACTGCTGAACATTTTCACATTTCTTAAGCTACATTGTATTTTCCCTGCCTCAGACCAAGTCACAAAAGTACTTTAAAGATAAAGTTAGTTTTTTCAGTGCTTTCATAAGTTTTTCACAAAGGATAGCAGTGACTCCTTCTTCTCTGCCTTAACCAGTAGTGTCTGACAGAGTAGGAGGCAGTGTGGTATATTTCAGAGCTCACTGAACTGGGAGTTAGATGTCCTGGACTCTAGTCCTGAGGAGAAGTTGTGATGGTATGGGGAAATTGGGGATAAATGACCTTTTAAGTGTTCCAGGCCTTTTTCCATGTTATCTGACATTTGTCACAAAACTCCTTTGAGGCTGGTATATTGTTTTCCCCATTTTGTAGATAGTGAAACTGATGGTTGGGCATTAGGTTCATTTTGTGCCCAACATGACATAGCTAGTGATCAGTAGTGTGTGTGTGTGTGTGTGTGTGTGTGTGTGTGTGTGTCTGTGAGTGTGTGTGTGTTTGGTCAGTCTTAAAGTCGTGTCTGACTCTTTGCGAGTCTATGGACTGTAGTCCGCCAGGCTCCTCTGCCCATGGAATTTTCCAGGCAAGAATATTGAAGTGGCTTGCCATTTCATACTCTAGAGGCTCTTCCTGACCCAGGGATCAAACCCACATCTCTTGCATCTTCTGCATTAACAGGCAGAGTCTTTACCACTGCACCACCTGATAAGCCCCAGTGATGAGTAATAGATTCAAATCCAAGTTTCTGGGCCCCCAAAGCCTTTCTTTCTTTCTTTTTTTCTCTTGTGACACTGCAACTTACTATAAAACACCATTTACTCTGAGCTTTTCAAAAAAAATTTTGTAAAATGGGTGCTGTAACCTTTGCTCTGTACAATGATAAATCTTGTAAAACAAGATTTAGGATATGGGACAGCAGTATTTGTATCTTTGTGTCTTTAATGTATTCTAAGTGCCTCTCACAGTGCCTGCCACATTGTAGCGTGTGTGTCTGTGTGTGCTAAGTTGCTTCAGTTATGTCTGACTGTTTGCAATCCTATGGACTGTAGCCTGACAGGCTCCTCTGTCCATGGGATTCTCCAGGCAAGAATACAGAAGTGGGTTGCCATTTCCTTTTCCAGCCACAGAGTAGAGCACTCAATAAATATTTGCTGATTCTTCCTAATAAGAAGAAGGTAGTTTCATAATGGATGAAATACATTTTGGGAGCTGCTATACTGTTTAATGCTATTACCATTTATTCGAAGGGTTCTGGAATATAGCTGAGTGACTGATGTTGGTCATTGTATAGATTTTTCATAGGTTGACTATTCTAGATCCTAGATCCTATGAAAACTCAGTGTGCAGAATGTTACTAAAAATATTGTTCTACATCAGAATTCTGGCATAGGAATCATAATATTTGGGTTCTAGTCTCAGGCCCAGCTCTGAAAATATTCTCCAGGTCAGTTCTCTGTAATTTCTCAGCCCCCAAATTTTCTCCCTGAACCATAAGGGAGTTAAACTACCACAGGGAGTTTCAGCCTTGATTGGAAATTAAATTAATTTGAGGAGCTTTGAAAAATTTGGATTCCCAGACTCCACCCTAGTTAAATTAAATCAAAATTGGGACTGTGGGGAGATGCATTGGCATATCCATTGCATGGGAAACTCCTCTAGCAATTTTACTGTGTACCCAAGGATGAGAAACACTGGACTAGACGATCTCTCAGAGCCATCCAGCCCTGACAGTCACTGAGATGCAGTGCCATATAATAGTATGGTGAACAAAGTATAGGTTTTGAAGTTAGTCAGATATGCATTCAAGTCCTGACTTTTCTACTTTACTAGCTGTGTGATCTTGAAGAAATTGTCCAATGCCTCTGGCTCTTCATTTTAAAATATATTCTACATATCCTGCAGTAGTGGTTGTGGTGATTATGCACTTTCAACAGTGCTTAACACACAGTATGCCTTCAGTAAATAATACTTTTAGTATCAGATTTCAAATGGAGGCTATGAGGAAAATATTGGTCTAGTAATATTTGACAGGTAAATTAAAATCAAGTTGTTTTCTCATTTTCTGCCTTCTTGGCAATGGATTCTGGAAACAAAGAATGTGGAAACAGCTCTCAGCCCTCAGATTTGATGACACTGCAGAAAGGAATCTGGCTAGTTCTTATGTGACCAATTGGCTCTGACGGCTCAGACGCCATTGGGAAGATTTTGGCTCACAGAATACAGCAGATGTAACTTGGGAATTATAAGGACATGACTGTAGTAAGGATTCACTGTTCAGCCCCATTTCTGAGAGTGATTTATGGGGAAAAGGACAGCCTTGACATTTTGGTGGGGTACACTGATTTAAAAAAAAATGTGTTGCTGTCTTAGCATGCTCGTCAGTGATAAAAACTGCAGGAAAATGGAAATCACATGTAGGCCTATAACTGCCTGGTGCATAGTGACATATTTTTCTATTCATCATTGTGCATTGTGCAAAGCAGTCTCTGAATGTCAGGTTTGAGACCTGAGTATGCATTAGAGCTATGGGCATCTGATCTATTCTAGAGTAACTGATGAATATGTAAAACATATAGCTTGGTTAGTAATTGCATTTAGTAAATAGTGGGCTTTACTCCCTGAACCCCTCAGGCAACACACACATTTTCTGATTCTATAGTAATCACCATCTTGGCCCCTTTTATAGTTATTTATCTTGCTATATCTTGCATTGATCATTCAGATACTTGTCATGGACCAAAATGAGCCCATGAAAGCTATTAAAGGACAGGGGCTGTGTCTTTCTCATCTTCATGTAACCACCATTTAGCAGAGCTCTCTTCATAATATATGAATGTTATGAATTTTTGAATGGATGAATGAAAAGTATTAACAACTTCTTACCCCTTTTCTGATGTATGATGAGGATTAATGTGTGTGTATTGGGGGAGGGGTGATTCCTGTATCACATGAAATATAAACTGACTTGGAAAACAAGGCTTTAAGAATGGTAAAGTGAATACTGCCATAAATCTACTCTTTTTTAAAATCAACATACACACTAGAAAAAATTGTGAAAATTAACTTTTCCAGAATTCTGGAAAGGAAAAAACGGCTTGCAACTAATCCGAGGAACATTTATTCAAGTAAATCTGCTGTATGTTCTCTGATCATAATAGAAGTAACTAGGTATCACTACCAGAAGGAAAGATGTGAAACACAATCCTAAATAAACAATGGGTCAAACAAAAAAAAAAAATCACATCAGAAATAAGAAAACACTTGAGGTAAATGAAGCAAAATTGTAACATTACTAAACTTATGGGATACACGTATGCTAAAGCAGTATTTAAAGAGAAATTTATAGCTATGAATGCCTATTTCTAAGGTCTGAATATTTTTATCCCCACATAAACCCATAGGTTGAAATCCTAATGCCCTATATGATGGTATTAGAAGTTGAGACCTTTAGGAAATGCTAAGTATATGAGCGTGGCACCCACACTGAGTGGAATTAGTGCTCTTATAAAAAGCCCCAGAGAGCTTACTTGCCCTTCTGCCATTTCGTAAAGGAAATCAGTCCTGAATATTTATTGAAGGACTGATGCTGAAGCTGAAGCTCCAATAATTTGGCCACCTGATGAGAAGAGCCAACTCATTGGAAAAGACCCTCATGCTGGGAAAAATAGAAGGCAGGAGGAGAAGGGGGATGACAGAGGACAGGATGGTTGGATAGCATCACCGATTCAATGAACATGAGTTTGAGCAAGCTTTGGAAGTTGGCGAAGTACAGGGAGGTTTGGCATGCTGTGGGGTTGCAAAGAGTTGGACATGACTGAGCAACTGAACTGAACTGATTACCAATCCTTCACAAACTCTTCCAAAAAATACAAGTGAAAACACTTCCTCCAAAATTCTGTGATTCTCCAAAACCAAAGATATCACACACATACACATACATACACACACAAACTAGAGATCACTTTTGAGCATAGATTTAAAAAAAAGATCCTCAACAAAATAATAGCAAACCAGCATCAAATAAAGAGCAGTATAGTGACCAAGTAGGGTTTATATAAAAATGTAAAATTGAGATTTATCTCAGGAAGGTAAGGTTAGAAAATCAACTAATAAATATAATGCACTATATTTAAGAGAACAAAGGCATCATGATCATCTCAATAGATGCTGAAAATAATTGGAAAAATCTCTAATACTTTTTCATGATTAAATTAGTAACAAACAGGTAAAAGTAAAAATCTTGCTCTTTTAATGGATATCTATGAAAAACCAGCAGCTATCATAAATATGGGGATTCCCTGGTGGCTCAGTGGTAAAGAATCCTCCTTCCATGCAGGAGCCACAGGAGATGCGGGTTTGATGCTGGGTCAGGAAGATCCCCTAGAGTAGGGCATGGCAACCCACTCCACTATTCTTACCTGGAGAATCCCATGGACAGAGGAGCCTTCCAGGCTATAGTCCACAGGGTCTCAAAGAGCAGACACGACTGAAGTGACTTAGCACGCATGCATGCATCATATTTAAGAGTGAAAGAATGAAAGATTTCCCTGTAAGAGCAAATCGAGGCAAGGATGTTCACTGTCACCATTTCTATTCACCAGTGTAGTAGAGAATGCAGCCAGGGGAAATAGACAAGGAAAAGAAAGTAAAAATCATCCAGATTGTAGAGGAAGTAAGAAAAATATTTTTATTAAGATGACAAATTTCTAGAAAGATTCAACCTGACAAGAATGAATCAAAAGGAAATAAATAGTTTGCACAGATCAATGACTAGAAGTGAAAGGGAGTTTGTAATAAAAGCAAAAATCTTCCAGCAAACAAAATCAGGACTGGAGGACTTCATTGGTGAATTCCTACAAACATAAAAGGAAAAATTAATACCTATTGTTTTCAAAATATTTCAGAAAAAATTGAAGAGGATGAAAGACACCCAAATTCATTCTAGGAGGCCACCTTTACACTGATTCCAAAAAACAGACAAAGACACTATAAAAAAGAAAGTTCAGTTCAGTTCAATAGCTCAGTCATGTCCAACACTTGGCAACCCCATGGACTACAGCAGGCCAGGTTTAGGATGCAATGGTTGTATTTCCTTGCAGTCCAAGGGACTCTCAAGAGTCTACTCCAACATCACAATTCAAAAGTTTCAGTTCTTCAAGTTCAGCTTTCTTTATGGTCCAACTCTAACATCCATACATGACTCCTATAAAAACCATAGCTTTGACTAGATGGATGTTTGTTGGCAAGGTAATGTCTCTGTTTTTTAATATGCTGTCAAGGTTGGTCATAGTTTTTCTTCCAAAGAACAAAGTCTTTTAATTTCATAGGTACAGTCACCATGTGCAGTGGTTTTGGAGCCCAAGAAAATAAAGTCTCTCACTGTTTCCATTATTTTCCCATCTACTTGCCATGAAGTGATGGGACCAGATGCCATGATCATTTCTTGAATGTTGAGTTTTAAGCCAACTTTTTCACTCTCCTCTTTCATTTTCATCAAGAGGCTCTTCAGTTCCTCTTTGCTTTCTGGCATAAGGGTTGTGTCATCTGCATGTCTGAGGCTATTGATATTTCTCCTGGCAATCTTGAGTCCAGCTTGTGCTTCATCCAGCCTAGTATTTCACGTGATGTAAGTTAAATAAGCAGGGTGACAATATATAGCCTTGACGTACTCCTTTCCCAATATGGAACCAGTCTGTTGTTCCATGTCTGGTTCTAACTGTTGTTTCTTGACTTACATATAGATTTCTCAGTAGGCACATAATGTGAACTTATATTCTCATCTCTTGAAGACTTCCGCAGTTTGTTGGGATCCACACAGTCAAAGGCTTTGCTGTAGTCAACAAAGCAAAAGTAGATATATTTCTGGAACTTTCTTGCTTTTTTCTGTGATCTAGCAGATGTTGGCAATTTGATCTCTGGTTCTTCTGCCTTTTCTAAATCCAGCTTGAACATCTGGAAGTTCATGGTTCACATACTGTTGAAGCCTGGCTTGGATAATTTTGAGCATTACTTTGCTGGTGTGTGAGATGTGTGCAACTGTGCAGTAGTTTGACCATTCTTTGGCATTGTATTTCTTTGGGATCAGAATGAAAACTGACCTTTTCCAGTCCTGTGGCCACTGCTGAATTTTCCAAATTTCCTGGCATTTTGAATGCAACACTTTTAACAGTATCATCTTTTAGAATTTGAAATAGCTCAGCTGAGAATTCCATCACCTCCACTAGCTTTGTTCTTAGTGATGCTTCCTAAGGCCCACTTGACTTTGGACTCCAGGATGTCTGGCTATAGGTGAGTGTTCACACCATCTTGGTTATCTGGGTCGTGAAGATCTTTTTTGTACAGTTTTTCTGTATAATCTTGCCACCTCTTCATAATATCTTCTGCTTCTCTTAGGTCCATGCCATTTCTGTCCTTTATTGTGCCCATCTTTGCATGAAATATTCCCTTGGTATCTCTAATTTTCTTGAAAACATCTCTAGTCTTTCCATTCTCTTCTTTTCCTCTATTTCTTTGCATTGATCACTGAAGAAGGCTTTCTTATCTCTCCTTGCTATTCTTGGAACTCTGCATTCAAGTGGATATATCTTTCCTTTTCTCTTTTACCTTTAGCTTCTCTTCTTTTCTCAGCTATTTGTAAGCCCTCTTCAAACAACCATTTTGCCTTTATGCATTTCTTTTTCTTGGGGATGGTCTTGATAAGTCTCCTCTGCAATGTCCTGAACCTCCATCCATAGTTATCCTGGTACTCTGTCTATCAGATCTGATCCCTTGAATCTATGTGTCACTTCCACTGTATAATAGTAAGGGATTTGATTTAGGTCATACCTGAATGGTCTAGTGGTTTTCCAATCTTCAGTTTAAGTCTGAATTTGGCAATAAGGAGTTCATGATCTGAACCACATTCAGCTCCTGTGCTTGTTTTTGCTGACTCTATAGAGCTTCTCCATCTTTGGCTGCAAAGAATATAATCAATCTGCTTTTGGTATTGGCCATATGGTGAATTCCATGTGTAGAGTCGTCTCTTGTGTTTTTGGAAGAGGGTGTTTGCTATAACCAATGTCTTCTTTTGGCACAACTCTGTTGGTCTTTACCATGCTTCATTTTATACTCCAAGGCCAAAGTTGCCTGTTACTCCAGGTATCTCTTGACTTCCTACGTTTGCATTCCATCCCCTATGGTGAACAGGGCATATTTCTTCAGTGTTAATTCTAGAAGTTCTTATTGGTCTTTATAGAACCATTAAACTTCAGCTTCTTCAGCATTAGTGGTTGGGACATAGACTTGGATTACTCTGATATTGAATGATTTGCCTTGGAAACAAACAGAGATCATTCTGTCATTTTTGAGATTGCACCCAAGCATTGCATTTTGGACTCTTGTTGACTGTGAGGGCGACTGCATTTCTTCTAAGGGATTATTGCCCACATTAGTAGATATAATGTTCATCTGAATTAAATTCACCCATTCAAGTCCATTTTTTTCACCGATTCCTAAAATATCAATGCTCACTTTTGCCATCTCCTGTTTGACCACTTCCAATTTACCTTGATTCATGGACATAACATTTCAGATTCCTATGCAATATTGTTCTTTACAGCATCAGACATTACTTCCATCACCTGGATCTTTTAGCATTCATTTGTTTGGGACTTTTTGTGTTTTCTGGACCTTAGTGTCCTTTTCCTTTCCCTAGTTAGGTAAGGTTTCAGCTTTTTTTTTTTTTTTCCAGATAAGCTATATGCCCATTTATCTTTGTCTTCTCCTTCTGGAATCCCTATAATGCGATTGGTAGTATGCTTTATGTTTTCCCATACCTCTTTTAAACTTTTCTCATTTAAATATTTAAATTTAAATTATTTTTTTTATCTTCAGCTTGGATGATTTCCACTAATTTATATTCCAATTAGGTGATTCATTCCTTTGTACCACCTAATCTATGGTTGATTCCTTCTAATCTTTGTTTTAGTTGTATTCTTCAGCTCTGTTTGATTTTTCTCTATATTTTCTATATCTTTTTTAAAATTCTGTTTAACCATTTTTTCCCCAAGTTCATCGAGCACCTTTATTATCATTACCTTGAACTCGTTTTTGGATATATTGTTTATCTCCACTTCACTTAGTTCATTATCTGAGGTTTTGTCTTGTTCCTTCATTTGGAATATATTCTGTCTCTTCATTTTACCTAATTTTCTGTTTTTATTCTGCTTATTAGGCAGATCAGTTATTGTGTTTCACATTCTTGGTGAAGTGATCTAATATAGAGAATGTTCTATGAGACCCAGCAGCACTTCCCCTCTGTTCATCAGAGAAATATGTTCTGATGGTGCCCCCTTATATATGTGTGTGCCCTTCTGTTGTGACAAGGCTGACTACTGTGGGAATGCTGGTAGGTGTGGTTGATTTCTAGCTTCATTGGCTGCCAGGCCTTCCTTTGTGCAGTGGCTGCCAGCATGATGGTAGGTGGGGCTATATCCTGACTCAGTTGGCAGTGTGCCCAAAGGCTTCCTGGGGCTAGCGCCAACTCCTGATAGGCAGAGCTTGGCCCTGGTATGGCTGGCTTCACATCCTATGAGGTTCCAAGCCTGGTAGCAGCTTGTGGATGGGGAGGGCTGAGGCTTGGTGCAGCTTGTTTTGTGGCCCCAGGAGTCTTGGTGCTGGTATTAACAGGCTGGTGTGTGGAGTTGGGTTCTGGTGTGAGAAGATTTAGCATTGTTAAGATGGTAATACTTTCCATGGATTCAAGGAATGTTTCTCAAAATCCCAACTGTCTTCTCAGCAATGATGTAAGCTGCTTTACCTCCAAAATATCATGGAATCTTCATGGCAGTCTTGTGAGTTCCGTATTTCTTTATACATTTTTCACATGAAGAAATTTAAGCAAAATTATTTGTTCAGTGACTTATTATAAAATGGCAAAAATGACCATGAAAACCATATGTTCTACCTGTTTACTTTCCTACTTCAACAAAAAGCATCACTAAAGAGAATTTGAAAGATATAACATAAGCTCATGTAATACTTATAAAAGAAACCATGACTGTTTTCTTGAACAGATATTCATCAAATTTCAAATCTCAGGCTGTCAGGGAAAAAGAGGCTTACTACTGAAATATCCATTATACCCTCACAAAAGTAGGTTCAAGCCATCTGTGAAGAGAAAATAACTTTGAACTCTTTGATTTTTATCTTAGAAATTCATGTAAAGTTTTCATTATATTCCACAATGTCATTAATAAAAACATTTTCATGACTCCACATGAGGAAAAATATGATGCTCTGTAAAGATATTTGGTGGTTTCCTAAATCCTTTCTTGTTTGAAAAGTACAGAGGAATACATAAAAAATGATACAGCTTCGCATATATAGCCTTTTGCTCTTCTCTTTCCATCTGTATTTGCTGTTTCTTAAAAACACTGTATGGGATTTCCCTGGTGGCTCAGATGGAAAAGAATCTGCCTGCAATGCAGGAGACCCAGGTTCAATCCCTGGGTTGGGAAGATCCCCTGGAGATTGGAATGGCAACCCACTCCAGTATTCTTGCCTGGAGAATTCCATGGACAGAGGAACCTGGCAGGCTACAGTCCATGGGGTCTCAAAGAGTCAGTCATGACTGAGCTACACTAACACTTTCACTAAAAACACTGTATAGCCAAGAATGATGGTCCTTTTTATTTTAAGACTATAAGAGATTTCATTTTTTATGGCATGACACAAGGTAATGGCGCCCTAGATTTACAATGCAGCCACCATGTGACAGGCATAGAGGGAAGGGGTTAACATTTATTATTCAATGTAAGTCTCACAAAAGCCCTAAGGGTAGAAAATATCCTCACTTTTTAGATGAGGCAAGTTGATCTCAGAGAGCCTAATTACTAGGCCCAAGGTTCAGTGGTAGAGGCAAGGTTTTAGGCTAGGTCTGGCTTGCTCAAAAGCCCTACCGATTTTACATTCTCTCCCAAACAGGTAAGACTGGTCTGTGACTTTTACATTTTATCCTGGTTCCATAGTCATTGAGGATCTTTGCTTACATTAGTCAGACTCCTTAAGGTATCTAAAGTATTCTCAAGTCTGAGAGGCAAAGAGAAAGAAAGAGATAGAGAAAGACAGGGAGACAGAGAGAGATCCAGAGAGATAGAGAAGGAGTGAGAAAGGGAGAGAGACACAGGGAGGCGGAGAGAGAGAGAGACTGAGATTATAACTGGGTGCTAAGGGTTTCTGAGCCCAACTTTCTCATGGTTGAGCTGGCGTTTGTAAGCCTATTGCTACTAAGTCACTTCAGTCGTGTCCGACTCTGTGCGACCCCATCCCTGAGGTTCTCCAAGCAAGAATACTGGAGTGGGTTGCCATTTCCTTCTCCAATGCATAAAAGTGAAAAGTGAAAGTGAAGTCGCTCAGTCATGTCTGACTCTTTGCGACCCCATGGACTGCAGCCTACCAGTCTCCTCCCTCCATGGAATTTTCCAGGCAAGAGTACTGGAGTGGGGTGCCATTGCCTTCTCCGTTGTAAGCCTATAGCTTCTAGTAATCCACTTTCATTTAATTAATTGTGAAACCATTGGAGAAAAGTAAGTCATGTTCTTGTTTGGAAAATTTCCATTTTATGTGGCAGGGCTTTTGTTTCAGACTTCATAAAACTGAATGCCGAGCACTGGGATAATAAGTGAGCACATAACCCAGGGGAGGTGGGAAAAAACACAATGTTGTGTGAAAATTCTGCACTTACTTATTCTCAAAGGAAACCTCTGCTGTGCTTCCAGTTAGAGTTATTTAGGGATGTGTTAGAAATTTCAGAGGTTGTTCTTTTAGTCTTTTTTTTAAAATTGTGTTATGTTATAGCTATACAAAGGAATACACGTAACATTCAAGTTGCTTATATAGTATGATAATAAAACAACGTTCATGAACTCCAATTAAGGAATGAAAACATTAACATTTTTATTTTCTCCAACCTAACCCTTGGACCTAGAATGGTGCTTAATATGTAGCGGGTGCTTAATACATGATTTTTACTGAATGCACAAATCAGTTTGTACCTCCTTTCATTATATCATTACCGCCTCAGGGATAACCACTATGCTATATTTGGGGTTTATTACTCCCTGACATTTTTATGTTTTTCACATATATATTCCCAAATTACATATTGTTTGCTTTTACTTCTTTTTAAACTTTATCCAATTGAATCATATTGTATGTAGGCTATTATAAGTTATGTTTTTTCCTGCAACATTAGCTTGTGAAAATTCACCTGTTTGTAGATGTATTCTGTTCCTTGTCATTACTGAATTGTATTTCATTGAATGAATATTATATAATTTATTCATTCTTTCTCCTATATCATTTCTGCTTCTATAAACAAAGCTGCAATGTCCATTTCTGCACATACCTCCTGGTACAAATGTGCATGAGTTTCTCTAGAATACAAATATGGGAGAGGGACTGCAATCGGAATTTTCATTTCCAGTGCCAGAAGATCAGTGCATGAGACAGAATAGCAGTGTGCCCTTTGTCAGGGTCAGTGGGAATCCTGTCCAAATAATTTTGCCAGAGAGAGAAGTTGGGAGGTTGGCAGATACTGGCATGGTAGGGTCATATCTCAGGCCTCTAGCCAAAGTGGGTTGTAATTAGGAAAAATTCAAATTGTAAAATTGCCTTCATTATTTCTCCTCTTCTTCCACATCCTTTAAAGTTTTTCTTATTTTTTTACATTTTAAATTTATTTAATTTTAATTGAAGGGGAATTGTTTTACATTATTGTGTTGCTTTCTACCACACTTAAACATGAATCAGCCATCAGTTCAGTTCAGTCATGCAGTCATGTCCAACTCTTCGCGACCCCATGGACTGCAGCATGCCAGGCTTCCCTGTCCATCAACAACTTCCAGAGCTTGCTCAAATTCATGTCCTTCGAGTTGGTGATGCCATCCAACCATCTTATCCTTGTCATCCCATTCTCCTCCTGCCTTCAATCTTTCCCAGCATCAGGACCTTTTCCAATGAGTCAGTTCTTCGCATCAGGTGGCCAAAGTGTTGGAGTTTCAGCTTCAGCATCAGTCCTTCCAATGAACACCCAGGACTGATCTCCTTTAGGATGGACTGGTTGGATCTCCTTGCAGTTCAAGGGACTCTCAAGAGTCTTCTCCAACACCACAGTTCAAAAGCATCAATTCTTCAGCACTCAGCTTTCTTTAAAGTCCAACTCTCACTTCCATACATGACTACTGGAAAAACAATAGCTTTAACTAGAAAGGCCTTTGTTGGCAGACTGCTTTTTAATATGCTGTCTAGGTTGGTCTCATAGCTTTTCTTCCAAGGAGCAAGCATCTTTTAATTTCATGGTTGCAATCACAATCTGCAGTGATTTTGGAGCCCAAGAAAATAGTCTTGTCACTGTTTCCCCATCTATTTGCCATGAAGTGATTGGACCAGATGCCATGATCTTTGCTTTTTGAATGTTGAGTTTTAAGCCAGCTTTTTCACTCTCCTCTTTCAATTTCACCAAGAGGTTCTTTAGTTCCTGTTCGCTTTCTGCCATAAGGGTGGTATCATCTGCGTATTTGAGGTTATTGATATTTCTCTCAGCAATCTCGATTCCAACTTGTGCTTCATCCAGCCCAGCATTTCGCATGATGTACTCTGCATATGTTAAATATGCAGTGTGGCAATATACAGCCTTGATGTACTCCTTTCCCAGTGTGGAACCAGTCTGTTGTCCCATGTCCAGTTCTAACTGTTGCTTCTTGACCTGCATAGAGATTTCTCAGGAGGCAGTTAAGGTGGTCTGATACTCCCATCTCTTTAAGAATTTTCCAGAGCTTGTTGTGATCCACACAAAGGCTTTAATGTAGTCAATAAAGCAGAAGTAGATGCTTTTCTGGAACTCTCTTGCTTTCTCAGTGATCCAACAGATGTTGACAATTTGATCTCTGGTTCCTCTGCCTTTTCTAAATCCAGCTTGAACATCTGGAAGTTCACGGTTCACATACTGCTGAAGCTTGGCTTGGAGAATTTTGAGCATTATTTTACTAGTGTGTGAGATGAGTGCAATTGTGCAGTAGGTTGAACATTCTTTGGCATTGTTTTTCTTTGGGATTGGAATGAAAACTGACCTTTTCCGGTCCTGTGGCCACTACTGAGTTTTCCAAATTTGCTGGCATATTGAGTGCAGCACTTTCACAGCATCATCTTTAAGGATTTGAAACAGCTCAAGTGGAATTCCATCACCTCCTCTAGCTTTGTTTGTAGTGATGCTTCCTAAGGCTCATTTGACTTTGCACTCCAGAATGTCTGGCTCTAGGTGAGTGATGACACCATCATGGTTATCTGGGTCATGAAGATCTTTTTTGTATAGTTTTAGGTATATGTATGTCCCCTTCTTCTTCAACCTTCATCCCACCTCCCACCACCATCCCATTCCTCTAGATTGTCACAGAGCTCCAGGTTGAGTTCCCTGAGTCATACAGTAAATTCCCATTAGCTATCTATTTCACATATGGTAGTGTATATGTTTCCATGTTACTCTCTCCTTACAACCCACCCTCTCATTCCTCCCCACTTCCCTTTCCCGTAAGTCTATACTCTGTGTCTTCATCTCTATTGCTGCCCTGGAAACAGGTTCATCAGTACCAACTTTCTAGATTCCATATATATGTGTTAATATACGAGATTTGTTTTTCTCTTTCTGTCTTACTTCACTCTGTATTCTCTGCTCTAGATTCTTCCACCACATTAGAACTGACTCAAATGTGTTCCTTTTTATGGCTGAATAATATTCAATTGTATATATGTACCACAGCTTCTTTATCCATAGCTATTTTTATGTGAGATGTATTTCATTATATTTATATCTTATGAATCAAGTGTTAGTTGCTCAGTCATGTCGGACTGTTTGTGACTCCAGGGACTGTAGCCCTATAGGCATCTCTGTCCATGGAATTCTCCAAGCAAGAGTACTGGAATGTGTAACCATTTCCTTCTCCAGAGGATCTTCCCGACCCAGGAATCAAACTTGGGTCTCCCACATTCTTGGCAGATTCTTTACTGTCTGAGCCACGAGGGAAGCCCCAATAATTAAAATGATGATTTTTTTTCAGTCTTGGAGTATTGACTATAAATTTGATTGATTAGATTCTTTTAAATAACTTGTATTTTAAATTTTAATATGGATGAGATTTCCTATTTTTAAAGTCTCTAAAAGGACCACTTATTTACTCTATGCAGACTCCCATTTTGTTTATCTAATATTTAATTTTCAATCATATAATAATAGCTACTGTCATTATTTTATATATACATAAATCTATATATGCATCTATGTATATATACATGTATATACATATATTTTGTTTATCTAATATTTACTTTTCATTCGTATAATAATAACTACTGTCATTTTATATATGTAAATATATGTATATATACATATATGCATATGTATATACATACATACATATATTTATACTTTTCAACTTGGACAAACTCTGGGAGATGGTGAGGGACAGGAAAGTCTGGTGTGCTACAGTCCATGGAGTCATAAAGAGTTGGACACAAATTGGCGACTGAAAAACAACAACATACCTTTCAAAAAGCATTTCTACCTTTAGGTACTTTCTCATCTGTAGCAGTACGCCCTTTGCTTTATTATATCATCTGCTATGTAATTATACAGTTCTTTGCTTCCTGTCTTTCTTCTATAGTAGATAGTAAGTTGCTTAGAGGCAAAGTTCATATCTTGATCATTCGTATATTCCCAACACCTAGATCTGTATCTCTTCCGTAGGAGTTGAGTTGAATCTATCTACCTAATTTAGACCTTCAGTTTCATAATATGTTTAGTCATTGGTTACAAATCTACACTTTGCAGTTGGACTTACCTAGGATGGCAACCTGGCATTTCCACTTACTAGAACAGTGATCTTAAACAAGTTTACTGAGTTTTCCTGAGCAGCAGCGTCCTCTCTTATAATATAGGGATGATACAGAACTACCTGGCAGAATTGTTGGGAAGATTAAATGAGTTGATATATATGAAATGGCCTGGCATGTAAAGTGCCTTAATATTACATGTCCTTCTGATTTTATTTGAACTGTTTTTATTTGTTATAGAAGTCATGAAATGTAAGAAGATGGATAATAAATAAACTTTTAAAAAGCGACAAATTTTACCCAAGGAAATGACATTTTTAGCCAAAGGAATGATGTTCTTAGGTTTTGGCTCATTCATATGTGGGAACTGAGCTCTTATCCTGTGAAACGCATGGCCCTCCTAGCCTTAGTTTGGTGGATAGACTCCTGCTGGCTTGGGATGAATTATGGGGGCAAAGATAGGCCACCATAATCAGCTGCTGGGTTTGCATATCAGCAGAAGTTTCTGAGTGCTTTCTGTTGTATTTTGGCTGTGAATAAAGGCTAATATTTGTCTCTTAGAGATAAAGTGCTTGTCAAGTGTAGCCTAAGTGAAAGCCTTCTTTGCTCTTGCCCTGCCAAGGTTTCTCACTTAGGGTTGAGAGGAGCATAACATTTCATGCTTTGTGGGGGGATTCTGATGGTTGTGCTGAATATGATAACCAAAGAGGCCTGGGTAGAAAGTGAGGGTGATTACTGAGAAGACAATAGGGTAATGGACACTGTGTTAGATTTGGAGTCAGAGATTCCTGTACTTGATTTCAAAAAGTTTTGTGCTTCTCCACTCTCAGTATGAATTTCTTCATTTGATATAATAATAATAATAACAATAATAATAATAATAATAAATGTCTCACAGTGTTGTTTTGAGGAGTTGAAATCATGCAACACAACAAACAGGCTGTCATTAGAGCTTATTTTCCTTCCTCCTTGCCTTAGTAAGAAAGAAGTACTCATAAAAAATGGTGACTGACTCTAGGTCCATCCACATCACTAAAAATGAACCAATTTTGTTCCTTTTTATGGCTGAGTAATATTCCACTGTGTATATGTATCACAGGTTCTTTATCCACTCATCTGTTGATGGACATTTAGGTTGCTTCCATGTCCTGGCTATTGTAAATGGTGCTTCAGTAAACATTGGGGTACATGTGTGTTTTTGAATTATGACTTTCTCAGGGTATATGCCCAGTAGTGGGATTGCTGGGTCATATAGCAGCTATATATTCTTAGTTTTTTAAGGAACCTCCATACTCTTCTCCACAGTGGTTGTATCAATTTACATTCCCACCAACAGTGCAAGAGGGTTTTTGTTTTATCCACACTTTCCCCAGCCTTTGTTGTCATACAGAGTGGAATAAGTCAGAAAGAGAAAAACAAATATATATTAATGAATACGTATGGAATCTACAAAGATGGTACAGATGAACCTGTTTGCAGGGTAGGAATAGAGATGCAAACATAGAAAATGGACATGTGGATACAGTGGGGTAGGGGAAGATTGGATGGATTGGGAGAGTAGACTGACATGTATACACTACTATATGTAAAATAGATAGCTAGTGGAAAGCTGCTGTATAGCACAGGGAGCTCAGCATGGTGCTCTGTGAGGACTTAGAGAAAGTGGGATGGGGGGAGGGAGGTTCAAAAGGGAAGGGATATATGTATTCATATAGCTGATTTATTTTGTTGTATAGCATAAACTAACACCATATTATCAATTAATTATACTCAAATAAATAAGTAAAAGCAAAAAAAAGTAAATAAAATAGTGGTTGCATTCTTGTGGATAAGAGAATAGGCAGTTGTCACCTACCTGTGGCAGATTAACCTGGGAAACCACTTATGTTTTGTTTAATGATTAGACATAAGACATAGGAGAGAAAAAAAAATTGACCTTTCAGTAGTATGAACCATATTCCCTTTATTTAAACTTGAATTTATTACTGTGGGAGACTAAGATCTACCTTTCCATTAAGGTTTTAGGATTGGGTTTCTGGCCCTCTCTTTCAGTCCACCTGGAAGGACACAGACACAGATCCTCTTGGAGATAGACAGTTAACTAGGTGACCTTTGAAGCTCTGTCTTAGCCCAAGGAACATGAGTACTCTAATGGCTAAGGGTTGGGAGTGTTGCCTGAAAGATTTCCAGCATCACTGTGTATTACTTAATTGCTACTTTATGTTATAGAATGGGGATGGGGAAATGTCCATGTTATCTATATAGACTCCTAAGGAAAGAAAGGGAATGGAAAAAAGAAGATTAGCATGAAAATACTAATCGTAATTCCTCACTTCTGTATTCATTACAAGAGGTTTTTATCCTTTTGGCTAATTTATACTTCTGTTCACACAAGTAGCTCAGTAGGATGGGTAGTATTATTCCTACTTACAGATGAGAGTAAGGCTCAGAGAACTAGAACAAAGCACATCAAACTGCTTTGATGCTTAGTCTGGTATCGCCATAGGTCTCCCTTTGGATAAGTAAGGTTTTAGGACTGAGTCCATACCATTTAATTACTCTGAAATTGTTTCATGACCACCACCTTAAGTTAGAGACATTTACCTCAGGTTTCTGCCTTCATCCGTCCCTCATGCAGACATAGCCCAAGGGATTGGCTGATTTCAGAAAACTTCTCAAATCCTTTCATAGGATCCAGAAGGGCCCTGTCCACATGATAGGAAACCCTACAAAAATAATCCCTAGGAGAAGTACAAGGAAAATTCAGCTTCACACTGACTCTGTTAAGCAATAACTAATAATTTACACATGCAGTTTAATCCTGAAGATTCAGACTTCTACCTTCCTGTTTCTGCCAACTACTGACATGTGTTTCATTATTTCTCTTGGGTCTTTTCAGTTTGGAGACCACCAGGGACCATGTTCTGCCCATCGACTATTACTTTCCACCCCAGAAGACCTGCCTGATTTGTGGGGATGAAGCTTCTGGCTGTCACTATGGAGCTCTCACTTGTGGAAGCTGCAAAGTCTTTTTTAAAAGAGCCGCTGAAGGTAAAGGATCCTAGACACTCACTTTTCTCTCTCTTTCTCTTCTAAAAAGAGACACCAGTCTATCAGGACTCAGGATTTTATGATCTCTGGGACAAAGTCACTGGCAGTGTTGGTTCAAAAAACCTAAGAGCCTTAAAAAGTCAATTTTCATACTTGCTGGAACCCTGTCTTTGGCAGCCTTGTTAGTACAAGCAATGAAGGCAATGAAGTTGGTCCCAGCTGGTGCTTGGAGCTTGGTGGGTCCTAGGAACAAAAGAAAAAAATTAATGATTTGAAAAGATTTAATTTCCTCCTTGCTTGTGTTCCATTCTCCTGCATAGTGAGGGAAAAAATGTCCTTATTAGAGAGGTTAGAAGTGGAGAAATCCAGACCAAGTCCCCAGCCTGTACTCTGTGGTGAATACAAGACTATTCCTTAGTGAAGGCTTCCTGGCCTCGGCCCCAGAAAGGAAGTGTTCTCACTGTTCAGCAGACCATCAGTCTATGCACCTGCTCCCTCCTGCTGCTGCCTCTTTGGGGCCTTGTTGCATTAATAGCTCCTAGGTAGATAAGTATCCAAAGTGATGAGAAACTTTTATTCTCTCCCTCGGACCTTGTCCAATAGCCCATAACCCTGAGCTAAGTTGTATCTTATATTTGGCTAAGTGGCCTCAAAAACTGGCTCCTTAGTATTATTTAGCTTAAAATAATTAATATCTGCTTAGCGCCAAGAGGTGCTCAGGCTACATCTTACAGCAGGAAGACCTCCTACACTTCCAGACCTCCTATATATGCTATTGCCTCCTTCCTTCCCAGTCTCCCTAGGCTTAAGCCTCCTACCCATCCACTTCACTCCCCATCCTGTACTAAGTATTCCTTCTTGAAAGGACACTAATGAACAGCTTCTAGACAGAGATGCTCTGCTCTGGGAGCAAACTCAGTTGCTAAACACCAATATCTACTCCTGCCTCCACTTTTCACAAAGGAAGTACTTCCTGCCAAGACCTTTTTCTTCCTTCTCACTGGCCTAGATATTTTAAGTCAGAACTGAAAGAGACAGTCTTTCCTTATATAAAGCTATAATCCCTGAGGACAGTCTTAAAAGGTGGCCACACCTTTTAGCAGGAATGTGGTGACATCCACCAGAGGATAGCAGAAGCACCACAGAGTTCTTGGCAACTAGAGAAAACTTAGAAAGCATGTGCCCTTTAACTGGTCTCCCTATTGACAGCCAATTGGAATGATGATTATCTTTTCACCATTTTGGCCAGGTGGAAGGAATACCTATAAAATGGAAACCTATTTTGTTTTCTTCTAGTTCCCCAGGCAATAGGAAGGCAGATAGCATTTAGCATTAAAGAAAACATGCTGCATGTTCCACCCATTACCCTGAGTGGCACATTGCTACTGCTTAAACTGGGCAATATGAGGTCCAGTGCCCCAGTGCCCAGGCATAGGCAGTTTGGAAAGAGACAGAGATCAGTGTCTTCGTTCCTTAAGAATACTCACAAAAGGATGGTTGTCAGAAAAGGAAATGAGGAGTAGTACCAAAGACTTCAGATCACCCCAACATCTCCAGTGAGAACTTGCCTCTTCTCCATACCTTGGCTTCAGTTAGGCCCTGTCTATAGAGCAGAGAATGAACCATAGCACCCATCTAAAGCAGTATGTCAGTAAGCCCAGGCACCACGGTAATAGCAACTATATCCAATGGGAAAAGAGTTCAAGAAAGTAAGCAAAAAGCAAATTCAATAGTTAGATAGATTAGATCGTATTTGATGCTGCCTCTGGATTTTAAAAATCTGGGTCACGATATTGTTGTTTTTGGAAAACTGTGTAAATGATCAACTATATTGTGAAAGGGAAGATTTTGCTGTCATAACATATTCCACATGGGCGCTTTCTACAGAAATTAGGGCTGAAGGAGGGAGGCAGGCAGAAGGGCAGCTGGCAGGGCTGCCTGGTAGGAGCTCTGCTATTATGTGGATCTTGGACTATTTGAAAACAAGGAAGCTGGGAAAGGGGTAATCACTCAAATTGCCAAGCATTTGGAAATCCAGCAAGGTCTCAAAATTCTTCAGACCCTAGAATCACTTGTTAGAGAAACTTGGTAATATTTTCTTTGAGAAAATGAGCCTCTGTGAGCTCATGGAGCCAAATGCTTTAAACTCTTTGAAATATTAAAATCTCCAGTGGGTTCATTACAAAACTATGGAGCCCATTGGTTCCTTTGGAATGTGAACCCCAGTTTCCAATCCTGAGCCCTTTGAGGGACAGGAGAAAGTGATTTAAAAAAACATGAAACAAAGCAAAAGGAAAAAAAACAATATTGGTGTTTTCTTTCACCTTTAAAGTTTGGTGACTGCAGTTTACTGCCATTATTACCTCTATTTGAAGGCAGGGGGCTGTCTTATTACCTGCAGAGAACATTTATTGATTTTTTTTCATTTTTATAATGCATCTTTATTGCCCAAATGGCCTTTCTAAAGGTGATTCTGAATCTGCCTGGTTGAAAATTGGAATTCCACCTGTCTTGGAGGGAGTGGGAGAACAAATCTTTTCTTCCTAATTTGTTTGTTGTTGTCAGTTAACTCAGATGGAGTATTCAGAGTGTTGATTACCACTTTATTCAAGGTTTCAGAAATCTCTGGACTGGGCACAGGTACAAGACTTAAAAGCCTGGCACGTCAGAAAAAAATCCATTTCTAGCTTTGGTAGTTCATAAACCATGAGGCTTTAATGCTGTCATTGGTGCAAGACTCAGCAAAGAGTCGATTGTAATCTAGCCAGGTTTTCCTGTTGAGGAAGAAGAGAAGAGAGCCTCACATTTTCTCATTGTCAGTATTGCTGGGAGTTTAGGGTGAGGGAGAGGCTAGTCAAGAATCTGCTTATTTTGGGATTAAAAAATGATGATAAAAAAACAATTGTAGGCCACGGGGGTAAAAATCATTAAAAGCTGCTTGATGGAAACTTATTGAAAGAATGTGTGTATGTGCGTGTGTGTGTCTGTGTATGTGCTGTTGAGAGGATGGTCTCTGTGTTTGAAACAAGCATGTAGAGAATTAGCTAATAATGGTGAGTGGGATGAGTGGGAAGGTGAAAGGGGAAGGCATGTTGGATGCTATCAAAAAGACCGGGAAGTCAAAGGGAGGTGATGTCCTTGAGCAGAGTAGGGGCTTGAAGGGGGTTTAGTTTTGTGACATTGGCTAAGAAAATTTCCCTGCTTGGACCTCAGTTTTCCCTGTCTGTAAAATAAGGGAGTTAAACTAAGATACTTTTAAAATGCCCTTTCAGCTTAGACTTTTTGTGACAATTCTACAAATAACAAACACCATCACTGTTATTTCAGCATCAGCAAACATGTGCATTTATACCTATATGCACATTTGGTTTTGCCTTCCTAGAATATGGTGAATCCTAGCTCCCGTCTCTTAAAAAAAAAAAACAATCTTCAGATGAGGATAGAGCCAGCTCAGAGAGTGCACTGTGGATGGGCTGAGTTAAAAGTCAGGACTCTAAGATTCCCTCTTCTCCCGGCACTATGACCATGGCTGGATAACTTCCTTTCTTTTCCATTTTCTCATCTGGAAAATCAGGATATGAATCCTCATCTCTACCTCATCATGTTTCAAAGAGGGTTAATTAATTCATCATGTGCATTATGTGCTCAAGAATTTACTATTTTTCAGACATTTTCTAGTAAAACATTGGAGATTGTACATCCATTTGTTTTGTACGCATGGAGCACTGTTTGGTACACATCATAAAATTGAAACTGTAGTTTACATTCTGAACTCAAAGAATTACACCATCCTCACTGATGTTTACAATATGTCCCAATTTAGTATCCTTGGCAAATTTTATGTAAGTGTGGCTTTGATTCTCTCTCTCTCTCCCCAGGTTTCTGTGAGGGAAGTAATGTAAGTGAACCCTCATTGAACTCTTTCTGTCCTTTAAATCTACTCTTTCCCACCTCAACTCATGTGGAATTGAATGTTACTTCTTGTTTGGAGTCTTGCAGAGAGTTTTTGGTGCATATCAGTGTCCTCTTCACTCCCTGACTTTAGGAGTAACATTTCCCAGGGGCAAGTTAGCTATGTTAGGAGGATCTAATTGCAACTTTGTGTGTGCATGCTAAGTCGCTTCAGTCGTGTCTGACTCTTTGCGACCCCATGGGCTGTAGTCTGCCAGGCTCCTCGGTCCACAGGATTCTCTGGGCAAGAATACTGGAGTGGGTTGCCATGCCCTCCTCCAGAGGATCTTCCCTTCCCACGGATGGAACCCAAGTCTCTTATGTCTCCTGCATTGGCAGGCGGTTTTTTTCTTGTTTTTTTTTTTTTTTTTTTTTTTTTTTTTAACCACTATCTCCACCTAGAAAGCCCTACTTGTAACTTCAAAAGGGCCTCCATCGGGTGTCTTTGGCCAAGAAGTTGACTGATTCTTATTGCACAAGTCTTAGAGATTTTTTTTCATAAAGCTCATAGTATCTTTTATCTGACTCTGGTTTTTTAAAAATATCATAGCCAGACTTTAATTAGGGGTCAGCAAACATTTTTCTGTAAAGGGCCAGATAGTAATAGACTTTGTGGCCTATATAGTCTCTGATGCTATTATTCAATTCTGCCTTTGCAGCATAAAAACAGTCCTAGACAAAACTAACGGGTGTGGCTGTGCTCCAGTAAAACTTTATGGGCACTGAAATTTAGATTTCATTCAGTTTTCACATGCCTTTAAATACTATTTTTTATTTTTTTCAGCTATTTTAAATCTAAAATGCATTCTCAGTTCTTGAGCCACACAAAAAGAAACAGCACATTAAATTTGACTTGTGAATTTTTGTTGTTTGTCAACTTGCTTTAGATGGTCACTCCTCTGCTTACAAATCTGCATAGTAAATTTGGCTCTTTCTGATCTCTGGTGTCTCAGTAACTCTCTAGATTATCTAATTTTAAACATTCTTCTGATATGGCCAGTGAAAGTTTGTATGCCTTGCTTGCCTAGAATGCCTAGGTCCTGAGCATTTGTTCACTAAATAGGAAAAAAAAAAAAACATTCTTGGAATGCTAGAAGAGGATACTTTTTTCTGATGATCTGCTATATCACTCAACCTTGCAATACCCAGAGGAGAAACTGAAAATATTCTACATAATTTTTAGGCCTTTGTACTGTAACCATGTGGATAATTATAAAATATGTATGAGTGAAAAAAAAAAAATATGTATGAGTGAATTTGCTGGATGCCACATAGTAGTAGTGGTAGTAAAGTCGCTAAGTGGCGTCCGACTCTTGGCGACCCCATGGACTGTAGCCTGCCAGGCTCTTCTGTTCATGGGATTCTCCAGGCAAGAATACTGGAGTGGGTTGCCATTTCCTTCTCCAGGGGATCTTCCCGACCCAGGAATTGAACCTGGTCTCCTGCATTGCAGGCAGATTCTTTACCAACTGAGCTATGAGGGAAGCCCTCGGATGCCACATATAACCCAGATAGTAAAGAGGAAGGTAGCTTTGAGGACTATCTGGTATGAAGTGTTATGGAAAAGCTGTCTCAGAGAAAGTAGGGCCTAGGTGGCCAGTTGAGTTATGAATTTACCATATACTTCCTTATGATTCTTTGTCTTTACACATTTGTCGGCTTAATTCTGGTCTTCCTCATAGTAGGACTAGACCACAGGCCTGCAGCATAAATTTAGCTCTATAACTCGTTCTAGTTGATGCCCACCCAAGTCTCCTATTACAGCCCAATTGGGGGCCATGTCAAGAATTTGCCATTGCTGGTCTATAGGGCCCTGTGGCTGATAATTTATAGCAAATGCATTTAATGAAGCAATGATTAACAAGAAGTTTCTATGTCACCTGCAAGATCGTCTGAGTCCATTGTCTCCTTTCACCTTGCCTTACTATTCCCCAAAGTGTTATATTTTTAAAGCCCATCCATATACTGCAGCCAGAAGTTTTTTTTTTTTTTTTTTAAATCCCAAGAGAATCTCTTGGTAATTATGAAACTCTAGGTGGTAGATTTTAGCAGTTGACTGCTATTGCACAGGTAAGTGTTAGACCCACTCTTTCTTCATAGGTAGGAGTTATTTCTTATTTCTGTAGTCTCCAATCTAGTCTCATGGCAACCAACACACTGTTCCTCATAACAACTGAATTCTGGGAGAATCCATTATTTCAAAAAGCAATCTCTTCAGTTATAATAGCCATGTGTGCATACTTCTGGAAGCTATTATTCAGGTGTTCATACTCCTCTTCAGAGCTAGCAACTGTTCTCAGCATTCCAAGGAGACAGGTAAGCTTTGTACCTTTCAGAAGAAAGCACAGAAAAGGGAACTTCCCTCTATCCAGAAAAGGAAACTGAGAGTTGGGGTTAATGATTCTTTATAAAGGGAGCAAGGATTAGAATTCTCAGTCCATTTGTTTCCAGTCCATGTTGTGACTCCTGATGCATCCCATTGGAATCACCACAGCTTCTGGCTACACTGGTGCCTATATCTTACTGAATACTTCATAAAAACTGGCCTGGTGGTAATCTATCATGCATCCAGTCAGTATACATTTGCTGGATAATTACTACACATGGGATATTAGGCTCACATACTCAAGATACAGATCCTACCTGAAGGAACCTAGTGATCATACCCCTGGACACCTTTAAATTTCTTCAGCCATCATATTTCATTTCCATTTGAACTTCCCAACCACCTGGAACAGAGGGAGAGGTCATCCTCCTGATTTTCCATGTAAGTAAACTGATGTTTTTTTTTAGTTAATCAAGAGTTAGTAAGTGAGGTGGTGGTAGTTTAGTTTCTAAGTCCTGTCCAACTCTTTGCGACCCCATGTCCTGTAAGCCTGCCAGGCTTCTCTGTCCATGGGATTCTCCAGGCAAGAATACTGGAGTGGGTTGCCATTTCCTTCTCCAGGAGTAAGTGGAACATCTGGATTTAAACCCAGGTCTTCTGGGTCCAAAGGTAGCAGTCACTCTCTTATGGCACAGCTACCTCTCAAATATATAAACATACTAACCTAAAGCAGAAGGAAAGTGCAAACAAGAAAGACAACGGTGAAGAGAAACAACAGAATCAGAAATTAAAGAAGAAAGACTTTAAGTACTATGTGGAGAAACCAGTGAGTAACACTAACATTACAGGGAATGTTCTTCCTTAAAAAACAAACAAACAAACAAAAAAAAAAAAAACCACTTATATAGCTAGTGGTTCACCAGAAACTCTTCATTAGTTAGGGCCAGGGACAAGTGAGTGATAGTCTTTCCACTAGCTCTTAATGTTCAGAGGGAAAGTTCTGATTCTTATGAAACCAGGCTCGGTAGCTCCTTAATTCACTCTCATCAAAGAACCACAGAACAGGGAGCATGATTTAACACCTGGGCTCATGAGAATTTTAATTCTCATTGCCAAGCTGAAGAACTCAGACAGTGTGTATGGATACAAATGTTAGAATCATGTTCCTAGACTCTTTGTTTTGAGCCTACTTGGAGAAGTGTACCACAGAATGTTTTCTATGGGGCCAGGAGAAAGAGAACTCCATTCCCCGCCTCTTTGATGTCATAAACCAGAAAATATTGTCTTTCAGGATAGAGCTAAAAATTGACAGAGGCAAAATCCTGTTCTTCTTTATCAAGGTTTTTATTGTCCTTCCTCTCTTGGGACACCTGATAGGGTGGATGGACAATGATTTCACTGTGGTACCTGGATGTGGGCCCTGGAGACTGTGGACCTCTTACAGGTCCATAAGTTAAATAATCACATTTCTATAGTTCCATGTTCACAAGTTCCTTCACTTTCTCAGCATTGATTCAGCCAAGAGATATTTAATGAAAAGACCTAAAAGATTTTCAGTGCTTTGAACCACATGATCTTTAAGTGCTAACCTGCTAAAAATTAGAAGGAGAGGACTTAAAAATAAAAATAGCTTGACAAAGCTATTTTGTAGAAGAGGAAACTGAGGCTCAGAGACAGAGGAAGTGACTTTCCTAGATTCATAGAACATATAAATGGCAGAAATGAAGGTTTTCCAGTAGTTTCTTATTTCTTGTCTGAGGGATTCTCCAGCCTCATAGCTTCAGAGATTGTTGCTTTGGCACCTCCAAGAACTATGTCAGGCAACATAATAAATCTTTATCTTGACTGCAGGGATATCTAAAATGACTATTTGATGACTGGTACTTTTCCCAGATAACATCCATTTATTCAACAAACAGTCAGTGTTTATTTGTTGTGTGCACTAGACCTATCCAAGGCACTGGAATAAGAGATAATAACAAAAACTAGTTATTGCATACTCAATATGCAATTGTTTTGTAGACATTTTCTCATTCAGTCCTCACAATAACCCTATGATGTGGGTATTATCATTTGTCCCACTTACAAATGAAGGGATTGAGGCACAGAAGAGTTAAAGTGACTTGTCCAAAATCATATGACTCTTTAGTGACTATGGAGTGAACATGACACAGTTTCCAACATAGTGGGCTTCCCAGGTCGCTCAGTTGTAAAGAATCCTCCTGCCAATGCAGGAGATGTGAGTTTGATCCCTGAGTCAGGAATATCCCTTTAGAAGGAAATGGCAACCCACTCCAGTATTCTTGCCTGGGAAATCACATGGACAGAGGAGCCTTGTGGGCTATAGTCCACAGGGTCACAAAGAGTCAGACACAACAACTTAGTGGCTAAACATCAACAACAACAATATTCTGCCAGTTACAAAAGGTAGGAAGTGAACTTTAGGAATATTGAACAGACTGACCAAAGACAGGGCTGCATGAAAGCAGGATACTTGTTTAAGGAACATTCTGGAGTCCAGAGGTGGTTGAGGGGAACCTCATCAGATGCAACAGATCCCTTGATCAGCCTTCAATTGGCCTTTTATGCCTGTTCCCCACCCCCACCTTGTGCCAATGCTGAGCTGTACATTGCTATCCTACTCTAGTTTCTGGGCTTTTTGGAAGCATGCTGCTATCTAGGTAGTGGAATGAAATGCAGTGAAAGAGAAGCAGATTCTATCTACCATTCCTTCTTTTCACTTCAAAATTCCATTTAAATAATAAAAGCGTTGCGCTAAATGATCTTGAATATTTTAGCAATAAATCTATAACAGCCTAAATCTTTTTAACAATAAATCTCTAAAATTTTATGGATATTCCAGATATTTCCATTGGCCAGCAGTTCACTTTATAAGCATCAACCTTGTAAAACAGACCTGAGTTCAATCCTTGGCGCCAAAATAGATAGATATTGGGCCTTGAGCAACTCATGTAACTTCTTTGTGCTTCTGTGAGGATAGTACAGGTCACAGGGTTATTGTAAGAGCTAAATAATATGTAGCACAGCTCCAGTGCCCAATAAGTTTTGATTTCATCTACTGAAATGGAGCTATGGTCATTAGTACACATACACTTATGATGTCCTTTGAGTAGCAGAGCGGAGAGGTGGCAGATAGTATTTATGGCAGTTCCCTGGTAAAGAAGGCCTTGGGTTGGTGTAAGGTTCTCAAACAACCACTTATCTTCAGTGTCACTTAATTGGTGATCTGAAGGTCCAATAGCATTTGTATAAGAACATAGCAAAGGTTAGTATCTTCCTCTCTCCTCTTTGTCTCCCAGGGCACTATGAATAACATTTCCCAGAAAGCCCAGCATGCCTGTGTCCATTGCCTCTCTTGACTTTTGGGCTTTGGACATGAAGGTGTCAGAGTTCTCTGTGTATTTTTGTCTGCAACAAGATTTGTCTGACCTCCCTGGTAAATTCAGATCCACAGCCACAGGCCAGGAGAAAAGCTAACAAAGTTCATAAATTATCCTCCACATTCTTCAACCATTGGTTTCCCTCATCCAGCCAGAGGCGTGTCTTAAAAGTATGTTGGGGCCAGATTCAATAGAAACCTGAGCCAGCACCTGTGTAAATACATTTTTAAAGCTTCTTTTCCTGAAGCCAGATGGGTATTTTTTAAAACCAAGTTGGGCTGTATTTTATCTAGAGTACTGTCTACTACATTCTTAGTGCTTTGGAGAAATATAGTCTGGTTGTACTATTATTGCTTTGTTATTTGTGAGGGAGGGGGTATTTCTTTCAAATATCAGATAATGCCTTAGTGTGGCCTGTGACTTTACTGTGTATAAAATGAAACTCTCTCATGATTCATCATTCATTCTGCTTCCCATAGATTGACATCCATACCCACTCTTCATTATCGATCCTATTAAAAGTCAGCCATCCCACATGTAACATACTACTTATCACTAACTCCTAACTGAATCATCTTTAGATCTTGTCCAAAACCCTATATAGAGAAGGGAAGTTAACATCTTGCCTAGGGCCTGGAGGGAGCTCATCAGTAAGTGGGTATCCAATCCTTGAGGTCCCTGAGCTCTGCTCAGCTTCAAAACAGAGACAGGATCCTTCATTTGTGTTGCTTATGATTAAAGGCATCCTGTTTTCCAATGTCCTGCAGGGCCTCTTCTGCCACCCCACCTCTATAGCTTCCATGGCTCTCTAGAAACTCTTCTGTAATCATGTCACTTGGAAGAAGATTTTCTTGTCTGTTTTGCAATTTCAAAAGGACTAGTCAGCAACTTTTGGGCTTCCCTGGTGGCTCAGTGGTAAAGAATCTGCCTGCAGTGCAGGAGATGTGGGTTCAATCCCCAGGTCAGAAAAATCCCCCAGAGAAGGAAATGGAAACCCACTCCAGTATTCTTGCCTAGGAAATCCCATGGACAGAGGAGCCTCGTGGGCTACAGTCCATGGGATCGCAGAGAGTCAGGCATGACTTAGTTACTAAACAATAGTCAGCAAGTTTAGGTTAGATTGTGCTTCCATGGGAGCAGAGATAGATGCAGGAAACAATAGAAAGGGCTATGGAGATGTGGAAAGATTTCTCACCTAACTAGTTAAACCCTACAAAAATAAAGTGTTTTTTACTCAGAAGCCCTATTGATATAAGAGTATAAGACTTAATTCGAGTCCAATGTTTGTTAACTCTGTGATCTTGGGAAAATGACATGTCATCCCTGAACTTTAGTTTTCTTGCTTGTAAAATTAGGATAATGGTGACCACCAGAAAAATTCTAAGGGTTACATGAAATAATGTAGCTAGAAGTTTTCTTACATAGTGCCAGACTTCCTAAAAAGGTGAATCAAACAATGTTGACAATGCCTCTTAATGTGTGAATGAGAAATCAGCTCCATGTCAAATTTCAGCTTGTGTTCCAGGGGTCCCATTATTTCACTCTAGAAGTGCAGGTATAAGTTAAATAATTCATCTGTTGCTATTTACATGGGTAGTTTGATAGTAATTATTTTTAGACATATGACATATTTCAGACATAAATCAGATGGCAATAGTTTTGCAGCTTTGTAGACATATTCATTCCCAAGTACCAAAGACCTAAAAGGAGTTAGAGCTATGAAGGGTAGAACAGAGGTAGGCAACACAGGGCTCCCTGGTACCTGTCTCTTAGAAGGGACTTCGGACTATAGGAATTTGTACTCATGTACTCTAGTGTCAGGGAAGAAGAGCTGGAGGTAGCCTAGAAGAGGAGGAAGAAGAGGAAGAGTAGCTTTTACTCATTCATTTTGTTAAAAGCATGCATATTTTGTATGAGGCCCTGTATGAGTCCAGAGATGAGTGTGAGATGGCCCTGTCCTCAGAGAGCTTCCAGTCTGATGGACATGCCCTCCAAGGTCAGCTAAAGTTTTACACTACAAAAGGCATTTGAGTGCAGCAGAAGCAGTGTGATGGGACAGGGGAGAGAAAAATCTACAGGCATAGCTCCCCATACCTAAGGACAGCCCTGACCAAGATTGGCACAGTTTGAGGGGCCTATTCCCATCAGCAGGTCTGGAAGCCTTATCAACAACAACAAAAGATAATGATGATAATAATTATAGCAGCTAATATTTACTGAACATTTTCTTTGTGTTAGATGCTACACCAAATGCTTACTTAATCTTCACAACAATGTTACGGAGTAATAGATATTCTTACTACCCTTATTTTACAAGTCATCTCAATTCAACAAACATTCAGCATCTACTGTATGCTAGGCCTGTGCTAAGTGCTAGGGAGAGATGAGTAAAACATATTCTCAGTCCAATGGGAGCAAACCAATAAGTGCACAGTTAGGTTAATATATTTCAGGGCTTCTGCTCAATGCTGGAAACTCACTGATGAATGACTCACAGTTCTTCTTGCAAAGATCTCAAAGTTTACTGGGAGATATCTGTGTGGAAACAAATATTATGTACTGCTGTGATAAGTGTCATAAGAGGGGTAAGTGCAAAATGGAAAAGAGATTGTACAGCAAATGATTGATTTAAATCAGAGCCCCAAGGAAGTATGTTCACACTTTCCCCTTCCTCACCTTTACTCAAGCTTCTCCCCTCCTGCTTCAAGTGCCTTTTCTTAAGTCCCATCTTCCTTCAAGGCTTCACTCAAGTGCCCACTCCTCCATGAAGCCTCCACGCCATCAAAAGGCATCCAATCCTCTCCTGTACCCCCTCTCTTTTTACTCATGTCAACTTGACCCAATCTTCACTTGGTAATCCTTTTTCCTTGTTTGTTAATCTATCCATTATGCTCCTTTGGGGTCATAGGGAAATGCCAAAAATTTAGACACATATCCAGTAAGAGGAAGGTCAGTCTCTAAGAGCAAGCTCTTATGATTCTGTGAGCATTTGACATCCATGTTGCTAGAAACACCTGTGAATGACCTGACCCCTGTTTAGAGCAGAATGTGATTGGTGTATTTGCTTCAAGGAGAGTGTCATTGTTCTGGGAAATATTCCAAAGTTTGCTATTACCAGTGAATATGTACAGAGAATAGAGCCTGCACATAAGCTGTCCTCTGATTAGCTTCAGACATGTTCCAAGAAGCTAGGATGTGGTAGATTTAGCCTTAGGAAATTCACTTGACCTTTCTAAGCCTCAGTTAATTCATCTACAAAATGGAGATACTATAGTGGTTGAAAAAGCCAAAGGAATTGTTGCTTGTGAAAACAGTGTGTAAATTGAAAATCATTCTTTGAGTATTAGTTTCTGGGAGATCTCCTTATCATCATTCAGGACAGTCATGCCTATGTTATATAAATACTTGCCTCTGACATTTCTGGAAACCCTTTGCAAAGAGTTGTCTGTAGGAGAAACAGTTTAATTTGCAAATTGCTCCTTTATTTGCATGTACATAACGTACATCTGCAGTCACACCAGATGATTACCTCTTTGAAATACCTCTCAAGGATCCTAAAAATGAATTTTATCCCCCCCCAAATAGTCTATCACAAATATAACCTCCAAATTCACTGACAGTATGTCCAACCACTTTTGCAAGATATACGGCTAGGCAGATAATTTTATTTATACAGGTAATTATTTTCCTCCAGCAAGTGAGTAGTAGCTAGAAGATGGCCAAGAGAGGCCATGAGGAATGCCTTTCTTTTACAGCTCATGTTTGGGTCTTACTTGCAAGGTTACTAAAGGTCTGTGCAGATAAGTTGCAGTGTTTATGGCAAAAGCAAAACTCACTCTAAAAGCAAGCCCTTGTTTCGTTGCTTAGTGTTTTTAATCCCCAGCAGACATGACTTTGATCTGGCACTTGGCAGCATGGCAGGTTCCTAAGCTGCTGTATACAAATTGCAGGGGAACAGTGATATTATCTGAATGAATTCATTTGTTGTAAGTTATAAATATATGGTCTTTTTCTATTTCATCACCCTCAAAATTTTATCTGTTTCTCCCAATGGAGCCATCTCTTGGCCTTTAACATGCTCCCTTTGAGCTCATGGGCATTGCTGCATGGCTAACATAGGAACATTGAGAATTTGCTTCCAAGGTCCTTTTCTTTATTTTATCTTGATACTCAAGCTACCAGAGTCAGTAGTGACTGTGGTGGGCTGACAGTGAAGTGGCAGAAAACCAAGCTTTGTCCTCTGGCTTCCCTGACCCCTTCTATCCATCATCCAAGAGGCTCCAGGCCAGCATTCCACAGAGCAGCCTCACCAAACTCACTAGGACTGAAGGGAAACCAGGATTTCAAACAGTCATTATAGAAGGAAGGAATATAAAAACTACAGTTCTCTCTTTGTTGATTCTTTTCACTACAGAAAGATAACTACTCTTTTTAGGAGACTTTCAAAACCTCATAATCTTCTAGGACTTGGGCTGCTTCCTTAAGAAGCACATTGCAGAAAGATATCATGGCCAACAAAATATTAAAAGAGCAATCATTCATCCACTCATGTATTCAATTAGTGTAAACTGATATTTTTTTTTTATTTGCCAGACACCGGGAATGACAAAAAGGAGTACTTTTTATCCTTGTCTCCTTCACAATTTAATAAAGATAGCCATTCTTTCATTTTATAGCGATCTGTCACATTTCATGCACTGCTGCATGTCTTTACATGGTAATGACACAAGAGAATGATAGAAAAGCTGAGTGTGGATCTAACCACTCTCAAGGCTCCATTATGAAATACTGGATTTGCAATTTTAAAGAACCATTTTGAAAAGTTACCCCATGGCACTACAGGTTATAGAATCTTGCTGTCACAGAAGGCAAGAACACGGATGATAATGACATGAATGAGATGAGAAGTTGAGAAGTGTTAAAGTGTTCATTTTCTTTCAGAAAAGAGTGGTGGCACTAGTGTTAAAGAACTGACCAGCCAGTGCAGGAGACATAAAAGACATGGGTTCAATCCCTGGGTTGGGAAGATCCCCTGGAGGAGAGCATGGCAACCCACTCCAGTATTCTTGCCTGGAGAATCCCATGGACAGAGGAATCTGACAGGCTACAGTCCATAGATTTGCAAAGAGTTTGACAAAACTGAATCGACTTAGCACACATGTACACACACACACACACACACACACACACACACACACACACACACTTTATGCATGCATCATGGCAGAGTAAACCACTACTAGAAAAACGAAAGCTAGCATGTGACCCTAGGCAAGTCATTGAAGCTCTTTGGACTTCTGCTTCTGTATCTACAAGGCTGTTAATGGTATTTGCTTTTTCTACTTCATGAGTGTGTTGTGAGTAATGTATAGAAAAGGATTTGCTCATGTTACCACATCTTACAAATGTATGAGATTGATTTCAGGACCTTTTAATGTAGACCTGCCTTCATTAATGAATTTCAGTCTTTAAAAACCTCTGCAGACTTTACATTAGATCATTTGAGGTACAATTTACAAGACATTCTTGATCTTCTTTTCTGACTCCTATTATTGGCACCAAAACGCATGGTAGGATTTTTTTTTTTAGGAGCCTTCCCTTGTAGCTCAGATGGTAAAGAATCTGCCTGCAATGCAGTAGACCTGGGTTTGATCCTTAGGTCGGGAAGATCCCTTGGAGAAGGGAATGGTAACTCACTCCAGAATTCTTGCTTGGAAAATCCCATGGACAGAGGAGCCTGGTTTTTTTATTTTATTTATTTATTGTTTTTGGGTTGCCTGGTGTTTTAAAGATAAAATTCACATGCTACAATGTTCACCCTTTTTAATTGTTTAATTCCATGGTTTTAGTATGTTCAAGAAATCATGAAAACATTACCATTATTCGATTCCAGAACATTTTCATCATCTCAAAAAGATACACTGTACCCATTAGCACTTACTCCCAATTTCCCCTCCTGTCTGGAAACACAAGGCCCTGGAAACTGCTAATATTTTCTGTCTCTATGGATTTATAAATTCTCAACATTTACCTCAATGGAACATTACATGACATTTGTATCCGGATCCTTTCACTTAATATGATGTTAATCCATGTTTTAGTATGCATTAGTATTTCGTTTTGTCTGATTGAATAATAATTGCTGGGTTATATGGGGCTTTCCTGGTGGCTCAGATGGTAAAGAATCTGCCTGCAATGCAAGAGACCTGGGTTTGATCCCTGGATTGGGAAGATCCCTTGGTGAAGGGAATGGCTACCTACTGCCGTATTCTTGCCTGGAGAATTCCATGGACAGAGGAGCCTGGTGGGCTACAGTCGATGGGGTTGCAAAGAGTTGGACACAACTGAGTGACTAACACTTGCACTTTCATGGTAACTCTACGTTTAACAGGGACTAAGGGTTTTCTTTCTTTTTTTTTTTTTTTTAATGAGACTTCACCATTTTACATTTCCATCAGCATTGTATGAGGGTTTGAATTTCTCCACATCTTTACCAGCTCATTATTATGTTGCATTATTATTATTTTTTTATTATTATACCCATCCTAGTGGGTGTGAAGTGGTACTGTATTGTGGTTTTGATTAGTGTTTATATAATAGCTAATGATGTTATGCATCTTAGCATATGGTTTTTGGGCATTTGTGTATCTTCTATAATCAAATAACTATTCATATCCTTTCCCATGTTTTGATTGGATTATTTCTTTTTTGCTATTGACTTATAAGTATTCTTTGTGAGTTATAGACACAAGTCTCTTATCAGATATATAATTTGCAAACATTTTCTCCCATTCTGTAAAATTGTCTTTTCATTTTTTTGATGGTATCTATTAAAGAACAAAATCTTTAATGAAGTTCAGTTTATCCATTTTTTCCCTCTATTGCTTGTGTTTTGGTGTCTTATCCAAAACTTTATGCCTAATCCAAGGTCACAGACATTTACGCTTATGCTTTCTTCAAAGAATTTTGTAGTTTTAACTGTTCCATTTGGGTTTTTGATCCATTTGGAGTTGATTTTCTTTTCTTTTTTTTTTTTAGATAATGTGAGGTGAGAGTCAAACTTCATTTTTGCATGTAGATAACATGCTGTCCCAGAATTATTTGTTGAAAAGAGTATTGTTTCTCCATAGTCATCTTAGTATCCTTGTTAAAAACTATTAATCATAAATATATGCACTTATATCTGGACTTTCAGTTCTATTCCACTGAACTATATATCTTTCCTTATGAAACCAGTACACCATCTTAATGACTGTAGCATCATAGTAAGGTTTGAAATTGGAAAGTGTGAGTCCTCCAAATTTGTCCTTCATATTCAAGATTGTTTTGGCTATTCTAGGACACTTACATTTTCATGTGCATTTTTGGAAAACCTTGTAATTTCAGGAAAAGTGATAGTTGGATTTTGGTAGGTCAGAGTGTGGAGTTTTGTCATGTTAATAATATTAAATCTTCACATTCATGAACACAAGACATCTTTCATTTATTTAGTTGTTCTTTAATTTCTTTCAGTTATGTTTTATAGCTTTCAATGTACAAATTTCATGGACTTTTATTAAATTTATCCCTAAAGACTTTATTCTTTTTGATGCTTTTGTAAATGGAGTTGATTTATTAATTTTATTTTGGATTACTCATTGCTAGTCTAAAGTGTAATTAATATGTGTATATTGTTCTTATTATACTGGATTCTTGCTGAATTAATTTACCAACTTAATAGTTATTTTGCATATTTTTAGAATTATCTTTGTATTAGCTAAAACAGTCTGTGAAAAGAGATAGTTTTTTGTCTTCTTTTCCAATCTGCATGCCTTTTATTTCTTTTTCTTGTCTAATTGCCCTGACTAGAACATCCAGTACAATGTTGAATAGAAGTGATGAGAGCTGACATCCTTGTTTTGTCCCCAGTCTTAGGGGGAAAACTTTCAGTCTTTTACCATTAAGTATGGTGTTAGCTCTGGGTTTTTCATAGATACTCACTATCAAGTTGAGGAAGTTTCCTTCTAGTCCTGGTTTATTGAAATATTTTTATCAAGAAACATTGCTGGATTCTTTCAAATGCTTTTTTTGTGTGTATTTAAATCACATGTGGTTTTTGTCTTTTAGTCTGTTAAAATGTTATATTACATTGATTGATTTTTGTTGTTGTTGTTGAACCAACCTTATATTCCTGGGATAAATTTCACTTGGTTATGGGGTGTAAACCTTTTTATGTATTGCTTTTTGGTTTGTTAGTATTTTGTTCAGATTTTACCTCCATATTCTATTCGTTAGAAAAGGTGATCTGTAGTTTTCGTCTTGCCCTATCTTTGTCTTATTTTGTTATCAGGGTAATAATACTTTCAAAATAAATTGGAAAGTGTTCCTTCATCTTTTTTTTCTCTTTCAGAAGTATTTGTGAAGAATTGGTATAAGTTCTTCTTTAAACATTTGGTAGAATTCAGTAATAAAGCCATGAGTCCTCGGACTGTTCTTTGTGGGAAATTACTATTATTACTACAATTATTATTATTATTCTGTATCTTTGTTATAGGTATATTCTGACTTTAGTTTTGAGTCAGATTTGACTGTTTTTTTTCTAGTAATTGTCATTACATCTGTGGTACTCAACTTGTTGGCATATAATTGTTTGTGGCATTCTCATATAATTTTTTTATTTCTGTAAGATTTTGTTCGGTAAAAATGATTCAATAAATTACCTTTATTTCCGTAGTATTCTCTCTTCTTTCATTCCTGATTTTATAATTTGAGTCCTGTTTTGTTTTTTTTTCTCTTGGCCAGCCTATTAAAAGGTTTGTCAATTTGTTGACCTTTCCAAAGAACTAAAATTTGGTTTTGTTCATTTTCCCTTTTGTTTTATATTGTCTATTTCATTTATTTATGTCTTAATTTTTAAATTATTTTTCCTTCTGCTTTTTCTTTTTTTTAGTTTACTTGTCTTTTTCTAGGGTTTTAAGATAGAAGATTATGTTACTTATTGAGCTCTTTCTCAATAGCTGTAAATAATGCAAATGTACTATAAATTTTCTTCTAGGCACTGCTTTTATTGAATTCCAACAGCTTTAGCATGTTGTCTTTTCATTTCAATTTATCTGAAAGTATTTTCTTATTTCCCTTGTGACTTCTTCTTTGAACAATTGATTATTTAGGCTGCATTAACTTTCACATATCTGTGAACTTCTCAAACTTCCTGATTGCTAATTTAATTCTATTAATATTTTTTAAAAGAGAACATCGTTTATATGATTTCGGTCCATTTGAACTTAAAGAGATTTGTGTTATGGTCTTAACTATGTTCTTTCCTGGAGGATGTTCAATGTGCATTTAAAAATATATATGATGGTGTTTTGGGGTAGAGCATTCTATAGATATTTGTTAAACCTGATTTTTATAGTGTCACTACTTCCCTTCTCTTATGTCCTGCTTACTTATTCTATTCTTATTGAAAATGAGGTCTTTAAAATTCTGTTATTTAACCATCTATTTTTCCATTCAATTCTGTCAGTTTGTACTTTATGTTTTTTGAGCTCTGTTATTAGATTCTTATATGTATAACTGTATGCCTTCCTAATGAATTCGACTTGATACTGTTACAACATGACCATCTTTGTCAACAGTCACAGACTTCGTCTTCATGTCTATTTTGTCTGATAATAGTATACCCACTCCAGCTTTCCTTTGGTTACTGTTTACATAGAATACTTTTTCTGTTCTTTTACTCTCAAAGTGTTTGTCTCTGAATCTAAGGTCTCTCTTGTAGACAGCATGTAGTTATATCTCATGATTTTTTCCAATTCATTCCTCAAATCTCTGTCTTTTAATAGCAGTGTTTAATCCAATTACACTTAATTACTTATTAGGCAGGATTTACACCTGCTAAACCTCATAGTTTGTTGTTGCTGCTGTTTATTCTTGTCTTTGTTATTTGCTTGTTTAGTGAGTTTTTAAAAACTAATTCTAAATGCCTGGGAATATGTTGAAGCTTTTCAAAACCTCCAGTGGATATTTCACTTCTTTACTTCTTTTTTTAAGCTCTTTGGTTAGCTCATTGTTTGCCACAATTGTTACCACCAACTCAGCCAGCCTTGATGTTCGGCATTTGTCTCTGATTATTTTCTACAAACTCCCCCAGGGAAAAAGCTATTCACACTGGCAAGCTCTGAGTCAGGTTAAATAAACATAGTCTTGAAAATGGAGTCTTTTAGGGAATCCTCAGACAGGTCAAACAGTAACAGTTCTTTGAGAAAGGGGCTTTAAAGGAGTTCCAACCCCTTTCTGTCTCCTCCAGTGATTACCAAGCTGCTCGTTTTTACCATCATTGCAGACTGTTGGTTTTCATGGTAACTATGGAGCTGGGAGGGGATGATGGGCAATAGGGCAAGTTTAAATATCATAAAGCTGTGAATAGATCCTCTTCAGATTGATACAAGCATTTGTTTAATTTCTAGAGTTCTGAAAATGTTTATTCTGACCATCTTTTGGCCAGTTTTATAATTTATTTCATGGAGGAGAGAATTTTAGGAGTTCCTCACTTCAGCATTTACTCTGACATTACTCCAGTCTAAAATGGTTTGATCGAGCACTCCCCAATATGTACACCCATGGCTGATTCATGTGAATGTATGGCAAAAACCACTACAAGACTGTAATTAGCCTTCAATTAAAATAAATGAATTATTTTTTTAAGTGAATATCTACAGTGTCCAGGAAAAAGACCCTGAAAGTTACTTGGATTTTCAGGATCTTTCTGCTGTTACTGAGGTCACTACCCCAATGTTGTTTTTTGTTTGACAAGCAAGAAGAAAGATGTTTTTTGCATGTGATATAAAAATATAAGCCAGACCATGTTCTCCCTCTACTCAGAATCCTCCATTGTATCCTAATCTCACTCATGGTAAGAGTATTTGACCTATAAATTAATGACCTTTATGATCATAAATGATCTCTTCTGCTGTTAGCTCTCAGACTTCATCTTCTACAGCTGTATCCACACTGGCTTCTTTGCCAGTTCTCAAACGTGGTAAGTATCCTCCCACATCAAGGACGTACATCAACTGTTCCCTCAGCCATGAATGCTCTTCCCTTTGATACTTGTGTGGCTCACTTTCAGTTCCTTGAAGTTTTGGCCAAGCATCACCCCAATGAAACCTGTCTTCACCACTCAAAATCATTGTCACTAAGCACTCCCTATTCCCTTTACTATGTTTTATGTTCATAGCACTTGGTGCTTTCTAACATACAATTTAATTATTTCTAATTTATTGTGTGTATTGTTTATTGTCTGCTTCCTTCCCTCTTTCACATCCCCACACACATTAACATGGATATTAGTCAAGATAGATTTGTGATTATTTGTTCAGTGATATATCTCAAGCATCTAGAATGTTGCTTGGCATAAATATTTAATAGATATTCAGTTAATTAATTCTGCCTTAATATTTCATCAGTCATGTGGCAAAGAAAACAATGTTTATTATATATTCTGCTACTTAGTAGGTGTTTAGCCACTTGTCATTGAATGACACAATGAATATTATGCTCCATTTCTAACCCTTTATTTTTCTAGTATTTTCAGGTAAATGAAAGTGAAAGTCATTCCGTCATGTCCAACTCTTTGGGACCCCATGGACTATAGTCCATGGAATTCTCCAGGCCAGAATACTGGAGTGGGTAGCTTTTTCCTTCTCCAGGGGAATCTTCCCAACCAGGGATCAAATCCAGGTCTCCCACATTGCAGGCGGATTCTTTACCAGCTAAGCCACACGGGAAGCCCAAGAATACTGGAGTGAGTGGCCTATCCCTTCTCCAGCAGATCTTCCCAACCCAGGAATCAAACCGGGGTTTCCTGCATTTGCAGTCAGATTCTTTACCAACTGAGCTATGAGGGAATGTTCAACCTAAATGAATTTTCCCAGATAACTGATCTCCAAAAGTCTAGGGTTTAACATTTTTATGTATCTCTTCATGTAATGGGTACAGTGGTGGTTTTCATGCCATCCAGAACATAGCAGAGTGACTGTAATTTAACACTTTTGTTGAATTTTGAAAAACTATGGAAAAATAATCAGAATGAGCGAATATACTGTGTGGCAAAGATTTCATCTCTTACTTAACTGTATAAGCTTTGACGATTCTGTTAACCATTCTCAGCTTCAATTTCATCATTTGTAAAATGATAATAATAACTTCTCTGAATTGTTTTGAGGTTCAAGCAAGATAATGCATAGGGACACTACCTATAAGTTTTAAAGCTACCAACAAATGCAAGGTGCAGTTGTTATAAATGTTTATGATTTAGTAAGATGATGAATACATATAAACTGATTCCTAGTGGTGAGTGCTTAGGGAACAGAGAAGGAGCACACTCAATATGAGAACAACTAAACCTGAATAACATCAGCACTACCTGTCATTAGTTGAAAATTATTTTCCATTCCTAATGTTCTAGGGTAAGCCTCTTTCAACACTGAGTTTTGCAAGTCTTTTAGCCCTTGATTATTAAGAATTTTTGATGTTTTGCATGTTTTGGAGCCAAAGATGACTCCCATGTTTCCTAGGAAAATCTCTGATACCGTTTGTGCTGAAAATGTACTCCAAAATGCATAGACTCTCAGATACCTAGGGACCTCTGAGACAGTGAAAAAAGAACAGAAAGTTAAACTTGGTTGTCAGCTCATGTTCCTCAAGTTGACCAGGCTGGGATTTTTTTTTGTTTGATTGTTTTGTTTTGTTGTTGTTGTTTGGTTTTTATTTGGTTTTCATTAAGGAATGCCTAGCAACATTTACCTTTGGATTTTTCTGACTTTCCAAATCACAAATGGAAAGGAGTAATGTATTTGTTTCTTTTTGCCCTTCATTATAGAGGAATTTTAAGATTAATGACAGACTTCTCACATTGTTAGTGACCATTATTTTTGTTTGTAGTTCAGCTGATTTCAACATTTTCAGTGAGAATTGTTTGGGGGAACTCTAGTATATGGCAGGAAAATACGTTATCTTTATGGCAGATTGATGGCACGTGTGGACCTTTCTTGATGAATGTAATCTCCCTGGCTTCTTGTTGGAAGTTTGGAAAGTAAAGCTTTTAATTAAGCACTCAGTATTCCTTCTATAAAGGTCCGTCTAGTCAAAGGCATGGTTTTTCCAGTAGTCATGTATGGATGTGAGAGTTGGACTATAAAGAAAGCTGAGTGCTGAAGAATTGATGCTTTTGAACTGTGGTGTTGGAGAAGACTCTTGAGAATCCCTTGGACCACAAGGAGATCAAACCAGGCAATCCTAAAGGAAATCAGTCCTGAATGTTCATTGGAAAGACTGATGTTGAAGCTGAAACTCCAATACTTTGACCACCTGATACAAAGAACCAACTCATTTGAAAAGACCCTGATGCTGGGAAAGATTGAAGGCAGGAAGAAAATGGGACGACAGAGGATGAGATGGTTGGATGGCATCACCAATGTGATGGACATGAGTTTGAGTAGGCTCAGGGAGTTGGTGATGGACAGGAAAGCCTGGCGTGCTGCAGTCCATGGGGTCACAAAGAGTCGGACACGACTGAGTGACTGAACTGATTCCTTCTATTGCCTTGCGAGCCTCCAGCTGTTATTTTCCTGATCAGGTCAAACTCTTTTGGTAGTTATAAAAAGAAAAACTACTTTGTTTTTAATAGAAAGGTAAAAATAGAGTGGAATGGAGCCAACATATTTGGCTCCATCTAAGGCAAGGCAAATAATCTGGCTTCCCTGATAGCTCAGTTGATATAGAATCCGCCTGCAATGCAGGAGACCCCAGTTCGATTCCTGGGTCGGGAAGATCCGCTGAAGAGGGATAGGCTACCCACTCCAGTATTCTTGGGCTTCCCTTGTGGCTCAGATGGTAAAGATTTGGCCTGCATGTGGGACACCTGGGTTTGATCCCTGGGTTGAGAGGATACCCTGGAGAAGGGAAAGGCTACCCACTCCAATATTCTGGTCTACAGAATTCCATGGACTGTAGAGTCTATGGGTTGCAAAGAGCTGGACATGACTGAGCGAGTTTCACTTTCACTTTCAGGGCAAATAATCTAGAGCAAAATGACTTTAAAAACTCCAATGTTGAAAGAGGCTCACCCTAGAACATCAGGGATGTAAAATAATTTTCAACTAATGACAGGTAGTGCTGATGTTTTAAGACTTAACTGAATATTTTAGTCTTTGATGACAAACAAGTCATTAATTTCACACTTTATTTCATCCGTTAATCTTGGCTCTTTCCAACCTGCATGCCTTTCAAATACATCATTTCCTTTACTTGGTATTCTCTACCTGTGCTTTGTTAACTTAGTAAAATTATTTTTCCACAGAGATTACTCCTTAATTCTTTCATTTTAAGAGTTTAGCAACATTTTGCAAGTTGTATTTCTCTTACTATACAGTTTACTTTGTTGTTTTTCAGTCGTTAAGTCATGTCCAACTCTTTATGACCCTGTGGACTGCAGCACACCAGGTTCTCCTCCACTATCTTCCGGAGTTTGCTCAAATTCATGCCCATCGAGTCAGTGATGCTATCTAACCATCTCATCTCTGCCTCCTCCTCTCTTTACCTTCCATCTTTCCCAGCATCCCATTATTTTGTCTTCTGATGATATTATATAACAACTGCTACTCTCTTTTGCCCCGTTCATTATACATATTCTCCTAGGTCCTTTTTTTTTTTTTTTTAAATTTACTCATTGACTCCTCTCTTTCTCTTTCTCTTCCAATATTTAGTCAATGCCTATGAGGGCCAGCCATTGTATTAGTTGTTTTGCAAACTTTGTTTCACTTACATGTCCAGCAGACCTGTAAGTCTATTTTACTGTGAGCTAAACTGAAGTCCAAAGAAATCATGTTACTTGCTCCAAGTCCCATCTAGTAAGCAGGGATTTGAATAAAATCTGTGGAATTACAATGCCCTATTTTTTCCTTACTATATTATATTGGTTCCTTTCTCTGTAGTTTCCAGTGATTTTTCTCAGTGTCTCATGTCAATCTTTTGGTACCTTTGTGGGGCTTTCCTAGAGTCAGAAAGGAATTTCAGCTTCTTAGTGGTCTGAGTCCATGACAGTGTGACTTCCTAAAGGGAAGTAACTCAAAACATTGTCTGGGAGAGACTTGGAGAAGGTAGCTATGAAATAATTGGGATACAAGCTCACATCTTCCCTCCTGCAACCAGGAATGCTTCCACCATCACAGGCAATATTGAGCCCAGTGAGGCAGCACTTGGTGGGGGGTGGGGTTGGTAATGGCTCCTCCAGCTTTTCTAGAAGCTGTCACATAGCTCAGTGGGTCTTTAGTGGGGCCCAGGATAGGATTTTTATTTCTATAAACCTTTTATTTTCTTTTTCTTTTCTTCTTGTCTCTTTTTCCTTCTCCTAGTTCCTACCTCTTCCCTGACCCCCTCCACTTCTCTTCCTCTTCCTCCCTTTCTTCCTTCTCCTCCTCTCTCTTCTTCTTCCTTTCTTCCTTTTGTTCCCCCTTCTCCATCATTAATTTTGTCAAGCGGTATGTAAGTGTTTTGAAACAGTATACACTATAATCATCTTGATAAGTATCAATAGTTTTTTTTTTAAGTTTTAGTAAATCAAATCATAATAGAACTCATAAAAGGAGTATAATGAGGATGTGCTTGAGCTGCAGATTAACTTTCAGTTTTCAAATTTGATCTTAGGTGACTTTTATTTCCAAAACTATATAGTAAGAAAACTCTGAGGTATTTTATTAAAATACTTTATTGTGGAGCACTTGATATAAATAACATTAAGCACAGTCCTTGAGTGCTGCACAATAAAGATTTCAGCAGTAACTTCAACCTTGATCAGCTCTTCCCACATTCCATATGATTCCAGGCAAAGTCACACCATTCAAACAGCTCTTGTTTACCAAGTACCTAGAATTTGCCAGATATTTTGCATATATTATTTAAAATGTCCATGGCTTCCCAAAAGTGGATATTATGATCCCCATTTTACAAAGAGGAAAATAGATTCAGAAAGGTTTATGCTGTTTGCCAAAGTTTATGCTCTGTCCATGGGCTTCCCTGGTGGCTCAGCAGTAAAGAATCCACCTGCAATGCAGGAGACACAAGAGATGCAGGATCAATCCCTGGGTCGGGACGATCCCCCAGAGAAGAGCATGGAAACCCACTCCAGTATTCTTACCTGGAGAATCCCATGGACAGAGGATCCTGGCAGGCTAGTGGCCACAGGGGCACAAAGAGTTGGACACAACTGAAGTGACTGAGCACACATGCACATGCTATGTCCATAACTAGTAAATGACATTGCTGGGACTCATAATGCAGCCCCTCTGATTTCTAAGTTCCTGTTCTTGCTATCACACCATATTTCTTTGCCAACTAAGAAATAGCTAAGAAAGGTAATAGAAGCTTCTATGCCTATAGCCTCTTAAACTCTGGGCTGAGAATTAATTTATTGAGAGATTATTGAATTTTCCTCATTGTGCTCCCCCATCATTTTATATATGAAGAAACTGAGTCTTAATAGAAAGCATTGACCTGCCCAGCACCTCACAGTGAGCCTTTGTAGTCAAGCCATAACTTACACCTCCTTGCCTCATTCCAGAATTCTCTCATCCTCTTTTATATTATTGCTATTTCGTGTGTATTCATTTTATCTCCCACTAGATTGCAAGCTCCTAAAAGGCAACTGTTATGGTTTTCTCTCTCTTTTGTACAGACTCAGCACAGTGCTTGACTATTGGGTTTTCAGTAGACATTTATTAGTAAACTAACTTGTAATTGTTCAGTCACTCAGTCACGTCCAACTCTTTGTGACTCCACAGACTGCAGCACGCCAGGCTTCCTTGTCCTTCACCATCTCCTGGAGTTTGTTCAAACCCATATTCATTGAGTCAGTGATGCCAATAGTATTATAAAGTTATTGACTAGCTTATTTTGTCAATAGCAGGAGTACCTTCTCTGGCCTTATTAGAGTAGCAGCTTCTCTAATTACACAGGATGGTGAACAAGCAACACACCCTTTGTGAGTGGTGACTCAGTAAACTGGGAACTAGGATGCGCTTGGGGGCATCTCATGTTGGTTTTCTCTCTGAACAACCCCCTTGTTGTGTAAGTAGGAATACCGAAGCCCAGAGAGTGTAAATGATTTATCTCAAGGCAACAGGGAAGTTTATAACAGAGGTTTGACTGTTTTAAGTGTATTATTTATTTAAAGTAGACAATGCATGCACATGATTCAAAACTGTTAAATCACAAAAGGTTAAAGAGTGAAAAATAATTCCAACTCCCCATCATTCAGGCATGCAATTCTCTTCTTCAGAGGCAACCAATAATTTTTATTTCTTGTATACATCATATATGAATTTATAAACGCATATAGAAAATACGTCAATTTTCCCCAGAGAATTTGTGTTCTGTGTTGTTTTGCATCTTTTCCCCACTTTACTATGTATCCTGGAGATTGTTCTACTCGGTTTATATAGAACTGCTTCATTTTTAAATGGCTGCATTATACAACTGTATCTACTGATGATCATTCATCTTGTTTCCAGTCTTCTGCTATTATAAACAATGTTGCAGAGAATGTTCTTGTATATATGTCATGTCACACATGTATGGGCTGGGTTAAAGCATATATACATTTTAATTTTGAAAGCTTTTGTCAAAGTATCCTCCACAAAGATTGTAAGATTATGCAAAATGTGAATTTGATACAATTTATAAATGAAATAGTTACAAAATAATTATCTTGACCTTACAGCAATATTCAATATCAAGTTTCTTTAAATAATCAATTCCCACTGTATACTCAAATGAGAATTCAGTTTAAAGAAATGTGATTTATACACTACTGTCCAGGAAAACTTCTATTGGGTAAAGCATGTGAAGAGAGCAATGTTTCTAAAATGCAATTGAGGCTATATACTGTATTTTTAATCATATTGCCAGGCCCCAGAGATGTGCTCAGATGAAAGTAAATGGAGAAAAGGACAAGGGGATCAGACTCTAGTAGAAGAAAGTAAAGCTACCATGAGGGCAGGACTGGTATTGTGCCAAGAAACTAGATTTCTGACTGTGAGGGAGCAGGGGTCAGTGGGAAGTCTTGATATTTGTAGTGCTCATTAATATTCCATAATGTAGACACTCATCATAACAAACACCATCTTCCAACAACACAATAAAAGACTCTACACATGGACATCACCAGATGGTCAATATCAGAATCAGATTGATTATATTCTTTGTAGGCAAAGATGAAAAAGCTCTATACAGTCAGCAAAAACAAGACTGGGAGCTGACTGTGGCTCAGATCATAAACTCTTTATTGCCAAATTCAGACATAAATTGAAGAAAGTAGGGAAAACCACTAGACTATTCCGGTATGACCTAAATTCAATCCCTAACGATTATAAAATGAAAGTGACAAATAGATTAAAGAGTTAGATCTGATAGACAAGAGTGCCTGAAGGATGATGGACAGAGGTTCCTGACATTGTACAGGAGGCAGGGATCAAGACCATCCCCAATAAAAAGAAATGCAAAAAGGGAAAATGGTTGTCTGAGGAGGCCTTATAAATAGCCGAGAAAAGAAAAGAAGTGAAATGCAAAGGAGAAAAGGAAAGTTATGCCCATCTGAGTGCAGGGTTCCAAAGAATAGCAAGGTAAGATAAGAAAGCCTTCCTATGTGATCAATGCAAAGAAATGAAGGAAAACAATAGAATGTGAAAGACTAGAGATGTCTTCAAGAAAATTAGAGATACCAAGGGAACATTTCATGCAAAGATGGGCATGTTAAAGGGCAGAAATGGTATGGACCTAACAGAAACAGAAGATATTAAGAAGAGGTGGCAAGAATACATGGAAGAACTATACAAAAAAGATCTTCATGAACCAGATAACACGATGGTATGATCACTCCCCTAGAGCCAGATATCCTGGAATGTGAAGGCAATTGGGCCTTAGGAAGCATCACTATGGACAAAGCTAGTGGAAGTGATGGAATTCCAGTTTAGTTCAAATTCTAAAAGAAGATGCTGTTAAAGTGCTACACTCAATGTGCCAGGAAATTTGGAAAACTCAGCAGCGGCCACAGGACTGGAAAAGATCAGTCTTCGTTCCAATCCCAAAGAAAGGCATTGCCAAAGACAGTTCAAACAATTGCACTCATCTCACACGCTAGCAAAATAATGCTCAAAATTCTCCAAGTGAGGCGTCAACAGTATGTGAACCATGAACTTCCAGATGTTAAAGCTGGATTTAGAAAAGGCAGAGGAACCAGAGATCAAATTACCAACATCCGTTGGATCAATGAGAAAGCGAGTTCCAGAAAAAAACATCTGCTTTATTGACTATGCCAAATCCTTTGACTGGGTGGATCACAACAAACTGGAAAATTCTTCAAGCAATGGGAATACCAGACCACCTTACCTGTCTCCTGAGAAATCTGTATGCAGGTCAAGGAGCAAATGTTGGAACTGGACATGGAACAACAGACTGGTTCCAAATTGGGAGAGGAGTACGTCAAAGCTGTATATGGTCATCCTGCTTATTTAACTTATATGCAGAGTTTATCATGTGAAATGCTGGGCTGGATGAAGCACAAGCTGGAACCAGGATTGCTAGGAGAAATATCAATAACCTCAGATATGTAGATGACACCACCTTTATGGCCAAATGCGAAGAACACAGAGCCTCTTGATGAAAGTGAAACAGGAGAGTGAAAAAGTTGACTTACAACTCAACATTCAAAAAACTAAGATCATGGCATCCATTCCCATCACTTCATGGCAAATAGATGGGGAAACAATGGAATCAGTGACAGATTTTATTTTCTTGGGCTCCAAAATAGTTGCATATGTTGACTGCAGCCATGAAATTAAAAGACACTTGCTCCTTGGAAGAAAAGCTATGACCAACCTAGACAGCATATTAAAAAACTGAGACATTACTTTGCCGACAAAGGTCTATCTAGTCAAAGCTATGGTTTCTCCAGTAGTCATGTATGGGTTTGAGAGTTGGACCATAAGGAAAGCTGAGCTCAAGAGAATTGATGCTTTTGAACTGTGGTGTTGGAGAAAACTCTTGAGAGTCCCTTGGACTGCAAAGAGATCAAACCAGTCAATCCTAAAGGAAATCAGTCCCAAATATTCATTGGAATTACTGATGTGGAAGCTGGTACTTCAATACTATGACCACCTGATGCAGAGAACTGACTCGCTGGAAAAGACCCTGCTTCTGGGAAAGACTGAAGGCAAGAGGAGAAGGGGATGACAGAGGATGAGATGGTTGAATGGCATCACCGACTCAATGGACATGAATTTCAGCAAGCTCTGGGAGTTGGTGATGGACAGGGAAGCCTGGTGTGCATTCCATGGGGTCACAAAGAGTCGGACATGACTGAGCAGCTGAACTGAACTGAGTCTTATGAGGACCAGTTTTAAGTTACCAGTATGTCAGCACTGAAGGTAAAGTTGTGAAGAGATGCTCAGAATTGTTTCAGAAGCCAACTCCAGCCCAAGACTGGACAGAACTTAAGGGAAGACAACTTGACAACATAAAACTTGGGTCTGACCAAATCTCAGATGACCTTGACAGAAGTGAACTGCCTATTCTTCATAGTGTTTTCCTTGATGAGGTTGGAACCTGTAATTCTCCAATATGGTCTTTCCAAATCCCATATGAAGAACATCATCTGTTTGATGCTCCCTACACTGTTCATCTGAGTGGACTGAACCTCAGTAGTCTCCGGAGAAGCCAGAAAAGAAAAAGAAAAGTGTTTTGTGAATTGTCAAATGCTATTTCAATGTCAAATGTTCATCCAGTTATTTACCTGGTGTCACCTGCAAAACTACATAAACAGTCAACTCACCGTCAAGGGCCAACATCAGCTGTTCTCTCCCCAAGCTGCACATTAGATACAATAGGGAAGTGTTTAAAAAAATCACAGTGCCTACCCTTTCCCCCAGTTAATTGAATCAGAACTATCAGGAGTGAAACTGGGCTAAGTATTTTGTAAAATATCCCTAGGTGATTCTGGCTTGTAGCCAAAATTAAGAATTACTACCCTGCACAACCTGGTTCTACAGTCAAATCAACTTAACCTACCACCTCCCCTCCATTACCATATGCCAGCCACACAGGCCACATTGCTGTTTCAACAACACATCAAATTCATTCATGACTTTAAGGCTTTGTATTTGCTATTTCTTCTCTTGAGAATTTTGCATGTATGTCTCTATTATTCAGGTGTCATCTCAAAACCTCATCCTCAGAGAATCTTTTCCCACTGTACCTAAATAAGCTCTCCTGTTCTATCACAGCACCCTGTTTTATTTCTTTCATTTTATGTATCACCATCTGAAAATATCTAAATTACTATCACTCATTTATTGCTTGTCTTTTTCCACCAAAAGTTCACCTAGTTTAAGGGCAAGGCCTTTGTATTATTCACTGTTGTTTTCCCAGTTGCCTAGAATTGTGTTTGAAACATAGTAGATATACACTCAAAAATTGTCCTTTAACTATCCTAAGATAGTTATTAAACATCTTCTATGGTTGAATTCAATGATGTCTTCAAATATTTCATTGTATTAAGGGTTTAACTGCATAGCATTGTGTTCAAGGCTGTTTATGACCTAGCCACCATCTAATTTGTCACCTTCACCTTCTATTTCCTGTCTTATTGAAGCAGGAGGTCTATATGAAATGCAGTAGACAGGAAAGATGGTCTAGAACTGAATATTGCAGGATTTTCTTTAACAGAGAAATATGTGTGTTTGTACTGGGGGCAGGAAGCGGAGATGGAATGCTTGTGACCAGGGGAGGGGCCAATGTAAAGAATAGCATAGTCATAAGAGGGTTGCTCTTAGAGTGAAATGAAAGACAAGATAGATTCAGCAACATTATACATAACTCATCTCACACATCTAATATTTCCTTACTACAAATCACTTTCACATACATTCTATATAATTTGTTTTGTAAAACTCTAGGATGTAGACAATGCCATTATTTTTATCCTCATTTTTTTAGATGAGTAATCAAAGCTCACACTTGCCTTAGGCCATTTGCAGCTGGGATTTGACACTTACTGTTCTGATTGCCAGTCTATTACTCTTTATATTTCTGTTTTGTGGAGGTTGGGCCAGATTGCGGAAGATCCAGAAAGCCAAGAAGAGAAGTGTGGGCTTGATTCCTATCACCCTCACTAGAGCTAACCATAACATTGAAAAGAATCAGTAATGATCATGGCTTTATAACCACTCCCAAGAAGACTTCCCATTGAGCAACAGCTGAGGGGCCTGGCTGAGGGCCCATTCATTGTACTGGTTTAATGGCCATCTGTGTTTCTGGGTTGGTGGGACAGGTAAGGGAATGGTTAAATCCTTAGAATCACAAGGACTCAGCTACCTTATAAGTCCTTCTCATAAAAGACCTGCCATTTGGCATAGCACAGACTGTGTTGTTTAGAGTTGTCTAGCCTATTCCACAGGCCCAAAGATAGTATTCAAGGAGAAAAAAAAAAGTACTAGAAATCAATAATGCTTGGGGTTGCTTTTCTTTTTTTTTTCTTCTTTATATATATATATATATATATATACATTTTCCCCCCAATTATTAGAAGAGAGCCCTTGGGTGATTAGGTCAGAGGCTCTACGCTGTCTCAGCCCCAGAGAAATAATGTCCATAGGATACATGACTGTAAATAAGAGCTGGTCTCCCTTCAGTCTATGTAGGTCACTCAGGGAAGAGACACTTAGCTACTTGTTTCTATAAAGTGTCTTTGTTTTTCAGACAAAGCCTTTAGGGTCAAGAGAGTTGAGATTGGAAAAAAAAAGATAGAAATGCAGATTGGCTTTAGCTCTCCTTGAGTCACACTCAGGTGAACTCTGAGACTCTCAGCACAAGTTCTAATATGAATAGAAGACTTCTGAACCTACCTTCCATAGTCTTCTACTGTTCTCTTACGCCTAAGATTCCCTTCTAGTTATAGATCGGGGGTGAGGGGGGGCAGGGAAGATCAAGAGAGAAGTAAAAACATACACCTGGTCACATAGTGATTCAGTGAGACAGCAGGGCTGGTCCTTAGGTCTTTCTCCTTCTTGCTCTGTGCTTTTTAACTATTCTGTGCTACCTCTTTCTTTTAAGTATAGTGTCAGGGCCCATATGAGAAAAGATATCACATTGAAAAAGACAAACATCTATATCACAGGTCATACAGACCTGGCTTCTGCTTCTGCTTCTGCCACTTATTAGCTGGTAACTGTAAGTGAGTCATTCAGCATCTCTGAGCCTTATTTTCCTCAACCTTAAAATAAGAATAGCAGTTATAAAAAATACTTTTTACAAGAATTAAATGAGTCAACATCTTTGAAGTCACCTAGAATAGTACACAAAGCACAATGGGTTACCTCCTCTCTCCATTGCTTTCCCCAGGAACTTCAAGTATTACTCTTCCTTGATGCTAGGAAGAGGCAGTGGGTATATGGAGAAAATACAGGGCAAATAAGTCATATGAGAGGGAAATAAAATATTTTCTTGGTTATAGTGGTTCAGTAGAAAGCGTATGGTAACCTGCATTGAAACTGGGATATATTCTTTGGTATCAATAGGCACTCTGTATCTTAGGTTTCCTCATAAATTGAAGATAATGGCCTGTACCCTCCCTACTCTGAAGGAAGGTTCAGCGAGATAATGAATATGAAAATGACTTTGAAGTAATAAAGGAAATGTGCAAAGAATATTGTGGGCAAAACCCCGAGTTTTAGTGCTATCATTGTCATTGACTCATTTAATCTTGGTCAAGTCCACTATGCTTTCTGGATCTTGATTTCCTCATCTGTAAAATGAGAGCATTGGACTTCTCAGCAGATGTTGTTGTCTCTTCTTATATTCAAGGAGTATATTATTTAAATAATAATAGATAAGATCGGTATAATGTCTTATGATTTGTTATTTTATATCTACTATCAGTGTAAGGATAGCACTGAACTACTAGAACTGCTAGACTGGGGATAGAGAGACATGAATTCTTGTTTCTTGTCCCTACTTTGACACTGACTCATGGTATGATCTGAAGCAAGTTTTTTTTTTTTTCCCCCTCACTTTTGGACTCCAAGTTTCTTAATCTGTAAAATAGGAGATATGAGGGTTGGCTATGTCAAGTAGACTTCTAAACTTTTCTGCAAAGCCCTGGAGAGTAATAATGATACCATCATTAGATAATGATCAATAGATAAGATCTATATAATGCTTTGTGCTTTGTTATTTTATATCTACTATGATAAAGCTACAGAGAAGGGGAGAAATGGAGAGCTCTAACTGGAGTTTTAAGTTTCCTATGCTTGCTTCAGATACATTAGGTTTAATTTTCATCTGTTATGTATATGGGGCCTCTACATAATGCTTCATTTGTAAAAAAAAATAAATAAATAATTTGTAAAAAAAAAAAAGAAAAAATAATTTGTATAGATAGTTTCTAAAGTCTTAAGTTTTAAAAGTTGGATTCAATAAAATACATTGTTTGATAACACCATTTTGTTGTTTTAACGGAATAGTATATTGTGACTATCCTTCGAAATTAAAAAAAAAGACATTGACTGCACAGTGTTTGCATGAGTATGGAATAATTTATTTAATCATTCTCATAATGTTGGACATTTACATTTTCCCAATGCAGTTGTCACTTGGTATCTGCTGGAGATTGGTTCCAGGATCCCCAGTGGATGCCAAAATATGTGAATGCTCAAGTCCCTTATATAAAATGATTTAGTCCACCTGAAACCATAAAACTCCTAGAAGAAAACAAAGACAGTACACTTTTTGTCATCAGTCCTAGCAGTTCTTTGTTGAATCTGTTTCCTCAGACATAAACAACAACATAAAAATAAAATAGAAATGAGACTACATCACACTAAAAAACTTTTTCATAGTAAAGAAAACTGACAAAACAAACAGGCAATTTACTGTCTGGGAGAAGATATTTGCAAATGATATGTCAGATAAAGGATTAATATAAAAATATAGAAAGAACTCACACAACTCAACATACATTTTAAAAAAGCAATTTAAAAATGAGCAGAGGACTTGAGTAGACATGTTTCCAAAGAACACATATAGATGACCAAAATGCACGTGAAAAGATACTCAGCATCACTAATTATCAAAGAAATGCAAATAAAAACACAGTGAGATGTCACTTCACACCTGTTAGAATGACTATCACCAAAAAGACAATAAAAAACAAGTGTTGGAGAGGATGTGGAAAAAAGAAGACCCTCATGCACTACTGGTGGGATTGTAAATTGATGCAGCCACTATGCAAAAACAGTATGGTTAGTCCTCAAAACATTAAAAATAGAACTACCATATGATCCAGCAGTTCCACTTCTGGGCATTTATCCAAAGGAAAAGAAAACACTAATTCAAAAAGATATATTTATCCCTGTGTTCATTGCAGCATCATTTATAATAGCTAAGATATGGAAGCAACCTAAGTGTCCATCAATAGAAGAATAGATAAAGAAGATATAGTGTATATATACTTAGCCATAAGGAAAAATGAAATCTTACCATTTGCGACAACATAGATGGTCTTGGGAGGCATTATGCTAAGTGGAAAAAAATGGAGAGAGAAAGGTAAATAACATATTATTTCACTTATATGTGGATTCTGAAAAATAAATGAAACAAAACAGTACCAAGAGCAAACTGGTAGTCACCAGAGGGGAGGGGAGTGAGGGGTTGGGAGAAATAAGTGAAGAGAATTAAGAGATAGAGACTTGGGGTTCTCTTTCTGCCCCCTTCTGATGCCTATGTCAGAAGCTTTCTCTATCTCCTTATACTTTAATAAAACTTTATTGCACAAAAGCTCTGAGCGATCCAGCCTCGTCTCTGGCCCCGGATTGAATTCTTCTCCTCCGGAGGCCAAGAACCCCAGCGTCTTTGCGTGATTCAGAACACCAGCAAGCGGGTATTCTTTCTACCCCCTTCTGATGTCTATGTCAGAAGCTTTCTCTATCTCCTTATATTTTAATAAAACTTTATTGCACAAAAAAAAGAGAGACTTCCAATTATAAAATAAATAAGTCACAGGGCTCTGATGTACAGCATAGGGAATATTGTCAATAATATTATAATAACTTTGTATTATGACAGATGGTTTCTAGACTTATCATGATGATTAAGTCCTAAACTACATAAATGTTGGATCACTATGTTGTACAACTGAAAAAGTAAAGTCACTCAGTTGTGTCCGACTCTTTGTGAGCCCACGGACTGTAGCCCACCAGGCTCCTCTGTCCATGGAATTTTCCAGGCAAGTGTACTGGAGTGGGTTGCCATCTCCTTCTCCAGGGGATCTTCCCGACCCAGGATTTGAACCTGGGTCTCCCATATTGCAGGCAGACGCTTTACCATCTGAGCCACCAGGGAAGCCCCAACTGAAACTAATATAATTGAATATAATACAACTGAACCTAATATAATTCTGTATGTCAACTGTGGGGTTTCCCCAGTGGTCCAGCTAGTAAAGAACCTTCCTGCCAATGCAAGAGACACAAGAGATGTGGGTTCGATCCCTGGGTCAGGAAGATCCCTTGGAGAAGGAAATGGCAACCTGCTCCAGTATTCTTGCCTGGAAAAATTCTATGGACAGAGGAGCCTGGCAGGCTACATACAGTCCATGGGGTCTCAAAGAGTCAGACACAACTGAGCATGCACATGCAAACATGTCAACTGTAGTACAATAATAAAGAAAAAACCTTGAAAAACAAATAATAAAAATAAATTGGCATAATAGAATAAAAGCAGTTGAAATTTTGATCCGTGATTGGTTGAATCTATGGATGTGAAACATGAATACTGAGGGCTGACTGTTTTCCTTTTTTATATAATGATAAATGGAACTACATGTTGGTGCTTAACCTTGCTATTTTCTTGTAAAAAATTCCAAAAGTGGAATTACTGATTGAATTTTGTGTGAATTTAACTTTTCAGATATATGGCAAAATTGCACTCTAAAAAGTTTACACACCCACCTACAATACCTTCACACCATTAATTAGTAGTAAATGTTCACCAATCTTCCTTGTGAAAATGATGTCTTATTTCATATTTCTATAATTACTAATAAAATTTAAATTTTACAATTTTCATATACTTATTGATCTTTTGTGTTCTTCTTTTATTTGCCTGTTCATGTCTGTTGCCCATATTTCTATCATACTACTCATCTTTATAGATCAAGGAAATTAACCACTGCTTTTACATACTTGATACCAATATGTATTTTTTAGTTTGTGATTGTCTTCAGATTATATTATTATGTTTGTTTCATGTAAGAAAACTTAAATATTTTCAAGTCTATCAGAATTTTCACTTCCATATTCTTTATTGTCATGTTCTAAAAATCCCCATTGGATCTTCAAAAATTAAAAAAAAAATGTTCACCTACAATATTTCAACATCTAACAATATTTCAATAGTTCCTTTTTTGTTTTTCTATTGACATATTTAATTCATCTGGAATTTATTTTGGTTTTAACTGGTAATTTAACTTTATTATCTTTTCCAAATGAGTAACCAGCTGTTCTGGCACCATTTAATGAATAAATCATCCTTTCTTTGCTGATTTATAATGATGTATTGCATATGCAGTCTGTTTTTGACTTCTCTGGTCTGATCAATCTATGCTGGAATCAATACCAATCTGTTGTAATCATTATGGAGTTATAATACTTAAAATGTCTGGTAGGAAAAGTCTCATTACTCTTTTTTTTTTCAAATAATATCTTGGCAATATCACACATTTTATCCCTTTAGATAAACTTTAGGATTATTTTGTCAAAATTTTGTTCAGGTTTGTTTAAATTTGTAGATTTGACTGGGAGAAAAGCTGGCATCCTTGCAGTATTGCATCTTCCCATCCAGGAACACTATATATCTCTCCATTTAACTCCAGTCTTCATTTACATACCTCAATAAAGGGTTTGGGGGTCAGAGCTACAAGGAGACAGATACAGAGTTTCCTGGAAGTAAGAGCCCTATGATAGAGTCCAGAGATGAAGTGGGCTAAAGCTTAAGAAAAAATGGGGCAGGGATGCTATAGAGGGGATTCAAGCTTTGTATGGAATAGAGATGGTGTGACCAATGCTTAATTATTTCCAATATGTGAGATTCATAGCCTTATGCACTCTGATATGGAACAAATAAATGGTGTGATGCCAGGCTGGTCAATTTCATTTTAACGAGCATCATTTTCTTCAGCTGTATAATGAGGTATGTTGTAATCCCTGTTATACTTAATTTGTACAAAATTATTATTAACCTTTGCAAGCTAATCAAATGGGATGGATTTTTATTTCATGTTATTATAATTTATATATTTTATTATTACTTTATGTTATATGTTATATAGTATGTAAATAAATATGTATCATATGTGCTTTATGCTTAGTTGCTCATTGGTGTCCAACTCTTTGTGACCCCATGGACTGCAGCCCATCATGCTTCTCTGTCCATGGGGATTCTCCAGGCAAGAATACTGGAGTGGGTTGCCATGCCCTCCCCCAGGTGATCTTCCCAACCCAGAGACTGAACCCAGGTCTCCCACATTACAAGCAGATTCTTTACCATATGAGTCACCAGGGAAGCCGTATTGTATAGTAGATTGCAAATATAACCTTTACATGCACTGAGAAAGTGAAAATTCATGTGATTCCCTTTAATGGCGTATTCACTTTATTGCAGTAGTCTGGAACCACACCTGTAATATCTCTGAGATGTCTTCAGGATTGCAGGAACACTGATTCTGTGAGGGTGTCCCAGTTCTAGAACATTCACAGCACTAGAAATGAACCCACTGGAATTGGTACAGGGCCTGCCTTCTAGGAGTTGGCACCCAAAAGCTGTATGGCAGTTATCATAGCACCATCCTTTCTATACACATATTACCATCCTTAGTTTGAAGCACAGAGAAGCTGTTTGCAAATTATGTGTTCTGTTTATACAAATAAAATCTTGTGGTATGGTAGAAAGATTATTGGCCTAGAGGCCTTAATTTTGTCATTGTTGAATGAAAGTGATGATAGTACCTACCTCAAAGCATTGTTGAGGTGATTTATTTAAATAGCACATGTAAATCCCCTCGCATAGCCTTGTTCATAGTAAATGCCTATTAAATGGTAATTTTTCTTCCTTCTGGTGCCTCTAATTCAGTGTTCTTCAGTCAAGTCACCTGCCCAGAACTCATCCTTGGAATGAAAGTGTTGTTTTGGGGTGAACTTTAACAGTTCCTTCAAGCCCAGCATTTTGGAGTCCTTTGACAAAGGGAAGAGAAAAAGAGAGGGAGGGAGGAAAAGGAAATTTTGTAATCTGGTTACACTGAATCTCCAACATAAAATAACCTACTGCAATAGATGAGTTTTCTGTGACAGTTATGTACATTTTAGGCTGAGTGAAGAGAGAGGAAAGCTGAGCTGTAGCTAAATTTGTGGGTTCCCCTGATATCAAATAACAATTGTTTTTCAATTTGTCTTTTTTTTCCCTACAACAAACATTCTTCCCCTGCCAAAAGAAGCCTCCTTAAAATCTTGGTCTATTCCATAAAGTAAAGCATGGCAGCAAATGAGAAAAAGAAAATACCAAGGACTTGGCAAAAGAAAGGGGTGGGATGAGGGGAAGAAAAATCTCAGGCTAGGGGCAGGACAAAGAGCATAAGTTCTGCATGTTTTAGAATAGCAGGTATTACTATCTATTTCTGTTGATAACTCTATGTGCCTCTAGATCTCTCCGTTCAACTTCAGTATTCATTAAATCAGTGTTTATTAAAGACCTACTGTGTGCCAGGCCTGTGTTAGGAACAAGGAATGAAGTATGTGTTTTTGAGTGGAACTCCATGTTTTTCTTTGAACAGCTATGATCTTAAGGATTTCTGAGTGTGAAAATGTGTATGGTGTGTTTGTGTGTATATATTTCTGTGTATCTCTCACAACTTCATGTGTACATGACAGTAATTGTTTTTCTCCTTCTATCTTCAGAAGACTTCCTTTCATTTGCTGTGTTTACAAAGAGTGGGCTTTATCCCTTTGATTTTTATACCCTGAAAGCTTGGTGGTATGATCATTAACTTTTTAAAAATTAATTTATTTGTTATAATTGGAGGCTAATTACTTTACAATATTGTGGTGGTTTTTGCCATACATTGACATGAATCGTCTACGGGTGTACATGTGTCGCCCTGTCCCGAACTCCCCTCCTATCTCCCTTCCCATTCCATCCCTCTGGGTTGTCCCAGTGAACTGACTCTGAGTGCCTTGTTTCACGCATCAAAAGTGGACTGGTCATCTATTTCACATATGGTAATATATATGTTTCAATGCTATTCTCTCAAATCATCCCACCCTCGCCTTCTCCCACAGAGCCCAAAAGTCTGTTCTTTATATCTGTGTCTCTTTTGCTGTCTCACATAACAATTAAAAATCACATGGAGTTCTCTTTTATAGAAGGATTGTCTGTACTTGTATTATGAAAAACAACCATGTTGTGTCATCCTAATAAAGGAAGTATTAGAAGGACCTGAACTGTCCATCCCTTTGAAAAACACCTATGAAAATCAAACAATACAGCACTGAATTAAATCATCCTGGTTTAATAGAGTTTTGTGATCAAACTGTATGAGACCATTCCCTGTCCACCTCTCTCATTGGGCAGGATATGTCTCACACCTTTTCTGTCTAGAAATACTTTCTGGAGAGGCTCTAGAGACACATTAACAGGGCTGTCTACTCTTATATTTGTTCTCCCAGGAAAACAGAAGTACCTGTGTGCCAGCAGAAATGATTGTACCATTGATAAATTCCGAAGAAAAAATTGTCCATCTTGTCGTCTCCGGAAATGCTATGAAGCAGGGATGACTCTGGGAGGTATGATACTTTTCTTCTTCTTTTTCATTCTTCCTTTCCCTCCCTTATTCTCTTGTTCTCTCTTTAAACCAGATTTTCTCTTTGATGCTTCTAAGGAGGCCAGCCATGCTCTGAAAACAGGCTGACCCCTTCACATCCAACATGGCCATCAGTCATCTGGTGCTTTTCTTTATCCTTAAACATGCTACACCACACTGTGGGGCTCATCATAGGAGCAGGAGGTGTGAAGCAGGGATCAGGACCCATCAGAGGATGAGTGAGTATGGACTTGACTTGAAGGGCTTCCCAGGGGACATAATGGTACTGACCTTATGTTGTTAAATGATGGCTAGGATGAGAGAACTAAGGAATTCAGAACAGTCGCAGGTGCAGGATGACCCAGGCACAGGCTGGCCCTGAACACCCAGGAATATTCCTCAGTTAACTGCTGCCTGTGTTGTGGTGCTGGCCACCTGGAATGAAAAGCTGCTTTTCTTTGGAATCTATGACTAGGCTGCCAAGCAGAGCCAATTTCCTATCCCACATCTCCCAGGGATGAGCAGGCTTTTTAATCATTTCCCTTTCTTTGCAAATCTATTGACAATTTCCAAAAGCATTTTTTTTAGTAACAGAGTAGTTTGACAGAATGAAGACACAGCTCTTTCAAGGGTAATCCCCCATCAAAATGCTCTCTGTCCTCTAGTCCATGTCTACCATGATTTTTGTCACCATTACAGAAAAGATTTGATTGACACTTACATTTTCCCCCTTCAAAGTCATATTTCTTCATGTGTGTATCTGTTCACTGCCAGGTTCCTCCCTACCACTTGCCACTTCCTGAAAGATGCACCTTTCATGAGAAAAGCAAGCTTATTAGTTTACTTTGATTTGGAAATTTGAAGAAAGACAAGCCTGTTTCTGAACACCTGAAACTGTGGCCTCATACCTGGGTACTTATTATCATCCTGGAAAATCCAAGTGCTTATAGTTCTACCCTCCCCCCTCCCCTCCTCAAGACTGATTTAGAGTACTTGTTTATCATTGGCTTTCTGCAAGGTACTCCATACCTTGTCTGCCTATGTGCATATTTACAGAAATCAACATGGTAGTTTTCTAACCATCTGTGGGTCTTCATGTGGGTAGCTGTATCCTTGCCTCCTCGAAGGCTAGTAATATTCTTTAAACAAACCAAAGTATTAAAAATGAATTTACACAGGCTCAGTTGGAGACAGCCTTTCAAATAGTGTCTAGTACTCGTAGATATAGCATGCAGATGCTCTACAAGTGGTTTTCCGGGCAACTACATCAAATGAGATTCAAATATTTGAGAAAAATAAACTTTATTCTTCTTTGCTTGGCTTACTACAGAGAAATCCTACAATTGTGGTCTACAGTGAGGAGGAAAAAACAGGGCTGGGAGTAGAGGGAGAGTGCAGGACACCCAGGAAAGTTGACAAAGGAATTGTCAAGATGAAATGAAATGTTGTCACAACATTCACGGTGGTGGGATCACCCCAGGGGGAGGATTCTGATGCAGTCAACTCTCAATTATTTAGCCCTCTCTGAATTATGTATAAGAGATGGGGGCTTCCGGATAGACAGCCCCTTAGTTCTCCATTTGCTGATATTAATTGCAAACTTGCTTTAACACAGGTAAAGTTTAATGATAATAAAAGTCTTCATAACATTAGGGCCCAAATCCTAAAATTAGTTTCATGTGTCAGCTAATATCATCCACTGTAAAGCATCTGTAACATGATTACAGTGAATCCCTTGTGAAAAGAAGTATGTATATAACAGACAATTTCACTAGTCCATATAGCATTCTGACATAAATCTATAGATTAATTTCTTGAAGAGAGTGGTAAAGTAAGTTTTTAAATTGATTTATTAAGGTATTTAAATTTGAATGAGCTTGGTCAACACAATGAAAAGAAGCTGAGAAGTGCTGTGGCTGGCTCTGGTTTCAGTTCCCTTTTTACATTTACTGAATGTCTCCTATGTTCAAGAAACCATGCTAGGCAATAGAGCTTCAGGCAGGCAAACTTCAAGAAATGTTCACAAGATACAAGGATTCTTGATGTTTTGTAAATGGTCTTGCCTTTGGAGTCAGGCAGACCTAGGTTAAAGGCCCAGCACTATTATTCACTGTTCCCCCTCTAAGCTTCAATTTCTTCATCTGTAATTTAGACATACCATTCTCACGGAGCTGTAATGGGGATCTGATGACATGATGAATGTGAACGTCCTTGGTAAATGACAAAGTGCTAGACAAATGTAAGGACTTATGATAGTAAGGTCAGTGGTAATTTAGCTGGTAAAGCTGTTCACAGCACTTCCCAGTTGGCTTTAACCCTGTTACTTGGCTTGCCCTATAATATGTAATAGCTCCAATAGACAGAACATTATCAGAAATCATCTCAAAACAAAAGTATTATCAAGATCCTGCTTGAAAGCCAATTCTAGTAATTAAGGGACTTATACAGTATATTCAAGCACCACGTCAATAAAAACCTAAGTATTTACCCTCTTAGATACTATTGTTTGGGAAACAAACCTTTCCATTTTGCTAAACTTATCTTCATATTCCCTGCTTCCCTGCTGCAAACCCCTCCCAAGTTTATTTTTATCTTGCAATTTCAGTGTATACTACAACTTTACTCAAATAATGGAAAAAAGAAAGCAAACATCAATACAGTGATCCTTTTGAATATACTAGTAATAGACTTCCTTTTTCATCAGATGTGGGTTTAGCATCAACATTTTGATCACCCTGAAGGAGGATTTATATAGTTTTGTTTTATTTTTCCTACCGCTCAATTCAAAGTTATATAATATATTCCAAAATGGCAACTAAGAATATGGTTTTGGGTAATTCCTTTCTCCCCTCTGAGGCTCATTTTTCTCATCATAAAAATAAAGTAATGAGCTTCACCAAGGACCTTTTAGGAATGACCATTTTGTGATTCTGTGTCTAAGCTCACAGAGAAAGAATTGTAGATGTGACAGTCCTTTTTTGGATTGTCCATTCACTGTCCCAGAAATATAGATTAGTCTAGACTTATGTACTTTGACTCGCATAGTGACTTTAGCTACCTCTGGTCACACCTAAGTAAGATATATCATGTGTCTAGACTGTATGGATAAGTGATTGATGGAGTGGAGGGTAGAAGGACTGTCTTTGTATCTTAGAGAAGCTGGCACTCTGCAACTGATGGCTGCTTGATCTTGATGCCTCAAAGTCTCTAATTTAGCTTTCTCTGTAGTATTTGGCAATGGAATCTCCTCAGCTCAAAGATACTTAAAACACATACCCTTTTGTTTTTGCTTCCAGGCCTCTATACCTGTTGATTCTTATTGTTTAACTGTTCTTACTGTTTCTGAAAGGATCCTGGAGGTGGTTGGATTCTCAGCATGGTTTCCTTAAAGACTACCTCCAGGCTCTCAACTGCCCATCTACAACAAGGATAGGCTTTTCTTTGAACATGATTTGTTTCTGCCTGCTTTGGAAAAACCACATGTCTCTAATTGCTTCAATAATCTAACCTTCTTGCCTACTCTTCATTTAGAATTTTTTTTTAAATGTAACTGTCCAAAGATGCACTTTCTCTCTGATGAATTAACTGCTCTTTTTTTTCACAGTTCATAATTTAAGTAAATAGAGTCACCTCACTTTTCTCTGTACTTCTCAATGATATACTCCCAGTTTTCAAGATGGAATGAGAAAGAAAGAATTACTTTTACCCACCATATTCTTCCCTGACACTTCTTTCTTTCTCATTTGCTTTCCTGTTCCTCCCAAAACACTATTTATTTCTGTGTTAAGCAACTCTTGAATTCTCAACGTTTAATAAATGGCATTGGCCCCTGCTTATGCCCTCCTCTCCTGAACCATGGAAGATGGTAGGCCTTTTAGGAATTTCAGGTAACAGCCAAACCCCAGACGTGGAGAAGAAACATGAAGCCCCAGAGCTTGTGAGAATTGGAAGTATGCAGCATTTTCTTCAGGGGTTACTCTAACATATTTGAGAAGTCTCATTCCTTCTAGGGGCTAAACTCCACACCTGAGACTCAAAGCTATTAATAGATCTGCGGGTTTTAACAACCTCCATGATTCTCTAGTTGAGAGGATATCCTGGTCTGATGTTGCCATGAGCACTACAAACATCCTTATCATTTTTCAGTGTTGACAAGAGCCTTGATATCAGTTCTTTCATCATTCCCTATGCTCATGGGCAGCCCACCACTGCTACTTCTGGTTCACATGCCTTGGATGCAATAGAATGATTCCAGTGCTGAAATACCACTCATAGCCTGATTCTTCAGGAGACAAGTTTCACATTTATTCATCCATCTATCCATTCATCCTTCCAACCAACCAACTAGCTAGGCCTTTCATATTTCCATCCTTCCATTCATCTAGTTATCCATTTAACAAATATTCCTTGAGTGCCAGCTATGTGCCAGTTTCTGTAGTAGGCATTTTGGGGGAACATAGATGAATAAGATACAATCCCTGCCCTCAAAAAGTTAAATAATTAGAGACAGGCAGTGATAACTAATACAGCTTAACCTTAAAGAATAAATAGGAAATGACTGGGAAGAAGTTGAGTGAGGTAGAGGGAAAGGACATTCAAAGCAAAGTACACAGTTTGAATAAATTCAGAGAGACATTTTAAATAAGCATCGAGGTTTTGAGGAATAACACAAGTATTAATAGTTTAATATAGTCAGATTTGGGCTCCCCTGGTGGCTGAGATGGAAAAGAATCTGCCTGCAATGTGGGAGACCTGGGTTCAGTACCTGGGTTGGGAAGATCCCCTGAAGAAGGGGTGACAACCCACTCCAGTATTCTTGCCTGGAGAATTCCATGGGCAGAGGAGCCTGGTGAACTATAGTCCATGGGGTCACAAAGAGTTGGACATGACTGAGCAACTTAACACTTTCACTTTTACTTTCGTGGCCAGATCTGGGGAAATAGGGAAGGCAAGCTGAAACCACTCTGAAAATATACTTGGTTGTTAATGCTAAAAGATTTGAACTTCAGGCAGTTGAAGAGCTCTGACATGGGCTAGACATGTTCACATATCCATTTTATTTGCATGTTTGTTTTGTAAGAGAATTAGTGAGGGTTTAAGTTTTATAAAAGGAGATAGTAGCCCAGGTAGTGAGAGAGAAAGAAATTTCTAGCATCAATTTTGTTAAACATCTAGGATTACAGCTTTGGTTCCTGGAGTTAGTTGCCTCTGTTCAGATTGATGCCTGCAAGTACTGACCACATGCATAAGCCCTTCCCTTATACAAGCCTGTTGCCTTGATCTAGGCCAGTGCTTCTTGGTGTGAGTTCTGAGAAAAATAGTTCTGTGACATGATACATGAAAATATATTTTTATGGTTGAATAAGTTAGGAAAACCTGCATATTATAGTCTTGATCAGGAATATTTACAGTGCATGTTATCATATCACAGACCTTGTCAAATATTGCAGTAAAATAACCTGAGGAGCTTAGTAACTCAGGATTCCCAAATTTATCTCACAAACAGAATCCTGTTTTTATATAACACCTGCTAATATCCTATAAAACCGATTTTTTCTGGAATGTACTTTGGAAAACTTGGTTATAGATAAATACTCTATCCTATAAGTAGATGATACCACTAGCCCAGGTCATGCATTTATAGATGTGTATATCTACATGTATATTGCTCACAAGGAGAATCAACTAAGAATGACTTCATGACCAAGAGCCAACGATCTTCACCACATCTCAAGAGTATGCACCAATGCCTTCTAAAACAACTAAAGTAAACTATTTTGGGTATATATATATTGTCATACACAAAGGATAGGATATAATTCAGGCCAAAGCAGGGTTACTAAGTAAGTTTTCTAATGGTCATAGGTACATATTCCTTACCCAAGGAGCATGCTAGATACATTATTTCTGAGAAGCATGATGACTTCTAGCATCATGCAAAGTGATCACTAAATATTTTGGTTATCTAGATATTCTACCCTAAAGTTTAACAGTCCTTTTTCTCTGACTAGCATTCCAACATCCACCCAGAACCTCATCATGGTGCTACCACATACCTTCATTATTCATGTCAGAGGCCTAGAAATCACAAATTTTAAGACTTTGGGTCCCACTGCCCACCCAATGATTGAATCCCCTCAAAGCCCCTTTCAGCAAGCAGCAGAGTATTAAGTATCATAAAGACTCAACAATGTAGAACTCAGTTAATGGAGTTTCTTCCCTTCTGCTTTGACTCTGTAGATTAGAGCCCCAAAAGTCTCTAGGTTGGAGATGCAAGCAGTAAATCTCAATTCTGAGAAATGCTACTCCCCACACAAATGTCTTAGATACTTGAGTACTCCTACAGATCTGCATAACTGAGGCATGCACAGAGGAGTATAATTGCCATATAAATTTTGACATCAACATGTCCATGTGGCTCAGCAGTTACAGTTTCTGGTTTTCTTTTTTTGTTTTGGTTTCATGTTTTAGGAGGTCCTCGGTATAGTGGAAATAGCTTGATGGACTAGGATACAGACAGGCCTTGTTTCTCATCCTAGCTCTGCCACTTACATCTTGATGACCTTGGATAAATTATTAAATCTCTCTGAGCCTCAGTTTCCTCAACTCAATTTCCTAACTACATTATGGGAATAATAAAATCTTCCTTACAAAATTGTGGTAAATTTGTAAAGAAGCTAACACATAGTAAGTATACAATAAATATCATTGTGCCTCCTTTTTCAGATGAAAATTGGTCTGTGTGCTCCCAGTCACCACTGAAGCCTGTTCTCTTTGCTATAGCAGTGGGGATTTTGGCACTGGTTCCTTGGTTCTCTAGTCTCTGAATTTCCCTTGAATTAACCCTTGTAATCTGTCCTCCAAGGCCAATATTGTCATCTTCCAACTGGTTACATACATATTTGGTGACATATTGGACAGTAAAAGGTATCTTTCTAATTGTAGTTATCAAGTGAACTTTTATATGGAATTACCTCCAAACCACATTGTCTGGGACAGCATATATATGCTGTAGTCTGTCTCTGAATATTTGTTTTTATAAAACTGTGATTAGAAGTAAATAATTTTCTCTGATCATCAAAATTGATGATATCTGGTTCTGAATAAGTATCTCACTTGTAAAATTACCACTTAAAATCCTTGAGTTTTTAAAGTGTAATAGCAACAGATTTTATTGTTGTTTACTTTTGCGGTGAGTGCTCCAAATTCCCTCAGTTGCTTTTGAGAGAGTAAAATGATGTCATAGGCAATATTTTTTGAAGGTACTATGCCGAAAGCTAAGAGTACACAGCACACAATAGGTCATATATACAAAAGCAGATATTTTCCAAATATAACAATTTAGAAAAAAAGCTTCATATGAGCTGATAATATAACTGTTTGTATGAAAACCTTTTACTTTTGATTTAAGAAAAGTGCCACTTGTTCTTACAAATTGGAGAATGTATTCCTTAAGATCAACAAAAGTGTTTAGAATATTTTCTTATTGTCCTGAACTTCTACATAGAAAATTTACCTGAGAAAGATGCTTTCTTAGAGACTTTTGTACATCCTTTTGGATCATGTTTTTTGAAGTAGAACTAAGGGGAAAATATTCAACCATCCAGAATTAGTAGAGCCTTCAAATGGTCTATTACTGATAATATTTCCATGACAACAGATATATAGAAGGTAAACTGCAAATGGCATGGCTACCCTGGATCACCTCTTTTAGAACCAAGTTCCATTCTCTTCAGTCCATTTCATCGTTGCTGCAGTTTTTAGATCTCTTAAGCCTGGCATAGAATGTATTTCTTGCCACTGTTTAATACCCCATTGGACCAGTGGTTCTGTGGCTGAAGTGAAAATTGATTGTTGAGGGACATTTCAGACTTTTAACAGTCAGCAATTAAAAAAAAATGTAAGCACGAATCCTGAAGAAATCACCTGTGAAAAACTTGGCCTGGCATTTCAAACTAAAAGGAAAATCTGGATCTTGACCAAAGACAAAAGGTCACCAGCCTGGGCCTGCACAGTGTGGTGTATCATGCTGACCACAATGAAACTGGAAGAGACTGAGGACTCTCACCAGGGTGGCAAATGAGGCATAGAAGCTTTGATTAGTGAGCTGTTAGGTGCAGAGACATTAATTTCGAAGCATTCGCATCTCCAGGCTGAGTAATAATGCTTGTAATATTATGGGATAGTTTGGCTGCTACAAGAAATTCAGAAGACCAAATAGGGAGTCTTTGTTGGCCTCTGAGTGGCTATAAGGAGACTATTAAATTTCACCTCCCTTCTCTCCCTCCATATCCTTTCCTCTCAACCACAACCACCACTTCATTCTTGCCCAAGAGGCGCATACAAACACATATATGTCCTTTAGTATATTGATCAATAAAGCAGAAAAGAAAGAGAAAGAGGAAAAGCCCCCAAAACTCCAAATAAAGAATTTTCCATTTCCCAGTCTCACTTCTGTCTTCCAGGTAGATAGGAAATGAGAAGAAAACCTCTAGTCCAAAATGACAGGCACCCCTTCTCCCCAACTTTGCATTGCTGCCTCTTATATCAGAGGATCTGACTCAAGTATCTGATTATGGGGCCAGCTAACATGCTAGCACATCTTCAAGTTGCTATGTTCACCAGTGTCTCTCTTTTATATTAGAAAAATTCCAGGTTAGATATTGCAAACATCTCATAATGACCAGACACTGAAGAAAGGCTGACCTTATTTGCCTTATTCAAAATGAGGGTTCTAGAGGATTTTATTGGATATCCTGGAAACACCTGGAATGCGAAACTTGGGGACTTAAGCCCCTGCTCCTCAACAGAAACTCTGATGTTGGGACTGGAGACTACTCTCTTAGTTGATTAGTCCTCCCAGTGAGGCTGATGGTATTTCCCTACCTCATAGCTATGTGAGGACTAAGTAGTAGAGTTACCAATTCATGTAGCTGTGACTCTCATGATTGTTGTTTTTTATAATATGACTTGGTATTAGCAAAGGGCCCTTTGACTGTTTTTGATCATATATGATGGCATTAGGCACTGACTCAAGTGGATGCAGTGAAGCTCTAGTGCAGTTCCTTGCTTTCCAGTGTGCTACTGCTGCAAAGAAGCTTAGCTAATGGGACTCAAAGAGCTGCTTTGAACAAGAAGCCACTGTCCCTATCTGAGGCTCCTGTGGTCATTTTCACTTGGTTATTTTACAATTCACAAGTTTCCTCTTACCTCTATTTTGCTGGACCTCTGCCGTGGAGCTAGATTGTAACCTTAGGCTCCATCATTGAGCTGAAGGTAGTAACTGATCCATACAAGTTCAGTAAGCAAAGACCAGATTTCTGATTCCCCTGGAGGAACACCTCCAAGAAGGCAGCCAGCCGTCTCTTCAAACAGACCAGGAGAGTACAATCAGACATTCTTTTTCTCCTTATTCTCAATGTTAATGTGACTTCCCTTTTAGCAGTGCACACACACTTGAACTTTTCATAAACCGAAAGAAGGCAAAATCTAAGAACCAGTGCCTACTTTCTTGTTTTCTATTGAAGTTAAGATGATGGAAGAAAGTTGATAAGACTTTATCTCTTAACTTCTAGCTTTAGTGCCCCACACTATTCACTTACATCATACAATTGCTTCTCCATCAAGTGTGATGCTTTGTTCTTCTCCCAGGCCAGCCTCAAACTTTGCATTGATATAAGAGGAGAGAGCCTTAGAATTTACAATATTTTGCTGTGCTCTGCCTCTGCCTCAGAGACCTCATCTTGAAGCTAGCTTCCTTCTGGTAGATGTGGAATCTTTGAGGCCAGGGGCTGACAAATGTGAGGGTCAGAAGCACTCTTCCAGCCTTACCTGGAGCCTGCATTTTCCACCCTCTTCCTTCTTCTCTCTCCACCTACACACACACACACACACACACACACACGCACATACACATCTCTCTCCTTCTCTGACTCAACAACATTCTGGAGAAAAACCAAGGAAAGACTTCCAGGAGGGAAGGGAATTAATTCCCCCCTCTTTGGGGCAGAGTTTTAACCTCCAGGCCAACAAGAGTTTCCCTAATGTGAATTGAAAGGCTAATGTGGTTTATTTTTTAACTGCTTGCTATTTGTTTGAATGTTGCATATTTCTGCTAGTGAATTTTCCTTTAATAAAACCATTAATACACCAATGGTATTTTCTTATTTACAACAGACTGACAGAATTAATGCTGTTAACATTGGGCCTTTTTTCTTTTTCTTTTTTCTTTCTTTCTTTTTTTTTTCTCTCGTTTGCTTTCCAGGTCATGCTGACCTGTTCGGCTTGGACTGTTTCACATTTGTTTTTAATGTCAGTTTAAATGTAATTGTAAAAGCATGTATGCTCTAAATTCATGTAGTTACTTTTTCCAGTGGAAAAGCCTGATATGTGAAACCATCTCCAGGCTCTTCAATTTCACATGAGCAGGTTTTTGGTAATGACCTTGTGCCCCTCACCCAAAATGGTATCTGGATGGTGAACCTCTTTCTTCTGGCTCAGTAGTCAGAGAGAGGAGACTTGGAAATATTTTCTGCCAGATCCTGTGCTTTGGCAAGCATGTGCAGCATTGCATATCATTCTATTATTAATTATGTTTATTCCTTCATGAACTAAAAAACATTAGACTAAATAGTCCAACATAAACCTTGAAAGATAAAATTTGATATTTTTTTCCCTGGCCATCCCTCTGACTCAGGATTGGAACTGGGAGAATAGGGGCATGAGCAGAAGGACCAAGAAGCCTTCTTGCCTGGGAGAATTTGGCCAACACTTGTTTGTGTACACTTACACTTGGATGCACCCCCTACTAATCTCTCACTCCATGCCTGCCAAGAACTGGCTCTGTTCCCTGTCTCTTATCCCTGTCCTAGTTATTCCCCACTCATCTCCAGCTGACCCTTCTCCCCACTAACGTGCTACCCTACCTGATAAAATTGAAAGAGTACTACCCAAGAAGTCAGGATACCTGATCCTAGTTCCTGCTCTGCTACTATCTAGCTGTGTGACCTTGGGCAAGACTTGGCTTTAACCCTCAGTCTTCTCATTTTAAAAATGGGGATTAATTTCAATAGGAAAATAAGAAATAGACAAGACTTGGGGCCTTCAAGCAACTTGTTGGCAATGGAATCTTTTCTTCAAACAAAATCTGATGCAAAGCCCCAAATGAAGATACAGAGTAAAGTACTGCTTTGAAAGAAGGCAGGGTTATTGGAGTCACATGCTCAGCCCCACTTTGCTTCCTCTCAGGGCACTTTAAAAATCTGTGGGGCTCCATTACTGCAGTAGATTGATGTCTGGGGGAACTTCTAATTTGTTTCTCTCTCCTAATTGGTTTAAATCCCTGTCAAAACTCTGTATGTTTCATAAGTTAGCTTTTTCAGAGAGAAATTCATCTACTTGAGATAAAGGAAATGACATGTAGTAATGTAGGGTTTAGCAACTAGCAAGAGAATAAGAGGCATCATGTATTGTCTTACAGAATTCATTCTGTGCTAAGCACCTTACATGTATTCTCTTAGGTAAAGTTATAACAACTCTATGAGGTAGATCTTATAATTATCTTAAGATTCTTTTTTTTTTTCCATTAATTGCTGTTTTCATACCCTTATCTTTATTTTTTTATTTTATTTTATTTTATTTTATTATTATTTTTTTTTCCAGTGGGTTTTGTCATACATTGATATGATTCAGCCATGGATTTACATGTATTCCCAATCCCGATCCCCCCTCCCACCTCCCTCTCCACCCGATTCCTCTGGGTCTTCCCAGTGCACCAGGCCGGAGCACTTGTCTCGTGCATCCCACCTGGGCTGGTGATCTGTTTCACCATAGATAGTATACATGCTGTTCTTTTGAAATATCCCACCCTCACATTCTCCCACAAAGTTCAAAAGTCTGTTCTGTATTTCTGTGTCTCTTTTTCTGTTCTGTATATAGGGTTATCGTTATCACCTTTCTAAATTCCATATACATGTGTCAGTATGCTGTAATGTTCTTTATCTTAAGATTCTTAAACCTGTCAGTATGGCCCTCAATCTTTGGCTTGAGACCAGTTGCCCAAGATGGAAGGCAATATTTTTATAGGTTGCTACCCTAAACAGCTTTTCAGAATGTTGTCTAGCTAGAGATTCATTCTTGGAAACTGTCATAGCCTTCCCATTGGGATACACTTTTATAAAATTCAGAGCACTTTCATTGAGATCATCTCACTTTCTCCTAATAATAGTTTTATGCAATAGTCTGATCAGATGAGAAAAGTGAGGTGTAGAAGGAATAAAGGTGTATGTCCAAGCTCAGATAGCCCATAAGACTGTGACTACCACTACCAATAATAAAAATCCCTTTATTGTGAGTACCATTTTAGAATTCTGATGTCATCACTGCATTCTGCTTCCTTAAGTTCAGTGAAATTTTTCACCATGCTGTGGTCTTGGAGGGTTCTTCTGGTGGTGTTGAATCTTCACTTTACTCTCAGACACCACCACAGTGTCTATATTCCTCATTATATATTATTATATTATATATATATAATATATTATATATATTATTATATATATATTAGGTGCTAATAGTTTTCCCAATTTATAGATGTGGAAATTAATGTACATAGAACCTAAGTCTTGCCCAAAGTCACATAACTAGTGACCAATTGAGCCAGGCTTAACCCTGAGGCAGTCTAACTCCAGGTTATTTGCTGTTAACTACTACACTTTATACCTATATCAAGAAACTAAAAGCAAAAGAAGGAAAAGGATGTTCTGGAGATCATACATCAGGCTCCCCTGGATCTTAATATTAAGATATCCCCTGGATATTAAGTGTAATAATATCTGAATATCCCCTCTGAATATCTAAGCGTAGTTGTACAATGAGATCCCCTGACTCTAATCCTAGTGGATGGAAAGATAGTTGGCATGATTTAAGCCAGAGGCCACAAATTGGTTTTCCACAGGCCAAAACTGACTTGCAGAATTTTGTCTGTCTAGCATAAACAGACTTAGACTGCCCCTAGGTAGGACATCAATCACTTTCACTGTCCCCAACCCACCCTATTTATGTTTACTAGGCTGTTTTAACTCATTTATGTATCTGTCTAACTAGTGAAGATATTCAAGCTCATGACCCATAGATTTAAGTATTATATAAGCACCTGTGCATGCACATGCGTGCACACACACACAAACACACACATAATTGCAAACATTCACATAAGTACAGCCTAGTCTGGTTTCACAAAGAATTTGAAGCTCTGCACCAAATGTACCTTTGTGTTTAGTCAACATTTAGAATTACACTTAAGACCTGAATTCAGTTTTATAAGCAATTATGTGCTGAATAAATTCAGCTACTTTTTTTTTTTTCATTTCATAATGTGTCACTCTTCCCTTCTCTGCCATTTCTGGTTCTGTGCTAATCCTGCTGTCCCTCCTTCCCCATATCCAGGTTTCATTTCCTGTAGTACAGTCATTCTCTACTCTTCAGGAATGGATGGAGAATTAAGGAAATCATTTTGGAGGGCTCACTAGAATGTGCCAGGAATTATCTCTCATTTAGTTCTCGTAAGTGTCCTAAGAAGTAGGTGGTGGTACCCCCATTTTACAAGTGAGGAAACAGAATCTCAGAGAAACTAAGCAACAGGCTCAAAGTTATTAAGCTAGTAATTGATGGAACTGTGGTTTGTATCTAAGATTGTCTGATTCCAAAGCCAATTACCTTGCCAATACCACACTTTTTGTAAAGAAAGTGTATTAGTTTTCCGCTTCTGCATAACAAGTAACCTCAAACTTAGTACCTATTTATCAGTTCACAGTTTTGTAAGTCAGAAGTCTGACACAGCATGACTGGATTCTCAGCTCATTGTCTCACAAGGATGAAATAAAACTATTGGCCAGGCTTCATTCTAATCTGGAGTTCACAGTCTTCTTTTAAGCTCATGTGATTATGTCAGGATTCAGTTCCTTGCAGTTGTATGATTAAGGTTTCTGTTTGCTTTCTGGCTGTCCATCAGAGGCTGTTCTTATCTTCCAGAGGCTGCCCTCATTTCTTTCCCTGTGAACCCCTCCAGTTTCAAAGCCTGCAATCTTCCATATGTTGAGTCTTCCTGAGTCCATTAATATCTTTCCAAAAAGAGCCCAGTACCTTTTAAGGCTTATATGACTAGGTCAAGCCCATCAAGCATAATCACCTTCAAAATTTAACTGACTTGTGACCCTAACTACATCTGTCTATTTCTTTCACAACAGCACCTATATTAGTGTTTGACTAAAGAACTGGAAGAAAGCATGTGTACACCAGGCATGGGGAATCTTGGTGGCTATCTTAAAAGTCTACCTATCACAGGAAGTCATTATTTTATGTTTCAAATTCCCTGGTGAGATCCTAGGAAGAGAAACATCCTTGACCTTAGGGAGAGGAACTTGGACTTTCTAAGACTTTGGAAACTTCACCTCACCTTGCCTGTTCTCTGTCCATAGATGAGAAAACCTCTATCTTGAGGTACCAAGGAATGAGGCTGCAATGGTGCCTAATGGTCACAGTAGCTGTAGAAGTTACAGATTAATCACATCTACTTCTCCTGGGGAACGTACCTGGTTGGAAAAATCATTCTCTGTTGTAGAGACTGCCCTCATAGGGGTCCAATGCCACTAGGCTGAAAAGTGAATTCCCAATAGGGTCCAGGCAGCAGGATCCAGGCATCATTTAAAGGACTCCAGTCCCCTAAATATCAGGTACAGGCAAGGACATGCCTTGCCAATGTTCCTTTCTTGTCACTGTTTTGACCTATGATTGAAAGACAGGGAAGAGATGAAAAGCAGCTCGCATGCTGTTAGAACTATCCACCTTTACTGTCCCCTTTATCCAGATTTCACTACTCAATTTGAGCAAACCAATGGGTCTCTGCCATAAACAGGGGCCTGTCAAGCCTGTACCTGGCATGTAGGAGTTAGATCTGGCTCTGGGGCTCAGGTGCAGGAGACACAAGGGGTGTGGGGGCGGCCTTCATGGATGAAAACAAGGCCTTGGGCATTGAGTAACAGCTGAGACTAGCAATCCTCATTGTCCAGCATTCCAAGTCGTCTAGCAACATGCTGGCCTCTGCTGCAGACAGAGAACAGAGGATCCCCAGGCAGAATGAATGGAATCTGATTTCAATTATGTTCAGTACAGTCACTCTCTTTAGGCAGAGAGGCCAGAACACCTGGTGCAGCTTGGGCCACTGTGGCCGCAGGGACAGCACATTATACAGGTCCTGGAGGCAAGTGGGAATGCAGCTTCTCTTCCTCAAGCAGATGCCCTCTAGGTCTAAAGGAGGAAGATATGAGAATACCAGCCAAGTTTTCACTAGCACTATGCAGAGAAGGGGGATTATTTTATGTTGATGGATTCCCCCCAGAGTCTCTACACATATTGAACTTGCTTGTAATGAACTTACTTAGGTCCATGAGTCATCACCCCATTGAGATCTGAATCATTGGTGGGAGAGTCAAGGTGACAGAGTGTACCTTGCTAATTGCATCAGCACCAACTGTTCCATGTGTCCTTCCACCTTTTAGAAAAACCCATGGATTCATCTATACACTGTTCATGTGATTTTTTTTTAATCAAAAACATGAGTAGGGCATGACAAATGAGACGGCTGCCCCAGAGTACATTCTAGATTCACAGCACTATTCCATAGAACTTTGCAAGATGAAGGCTATGTTCTGTATCTGTGCTGTCCGGTGTAGCAGGCCGCAAGCAACATGTGACTTTTGAACACTTACACTGTATCTAGTCTCCCAACAGGAAGCTTCCATAAGCCTCTGATCCTTCTCCATCAAAGGGTAGACAGAATGAAAACAACAATCACAGAAAACTAACCAATCTGATCACATGAACCACAGCCTTGTCTAACTCAATGAAACTATGAGCCATGATGTGTAGGGCCACCCAAGAAGACGGGTCATGGTGGAGAGTTCTGGCAAAATGTGGTCCACTGGAGAAGGGAGTGGCAAACCACTTCAGTATTCTTCCCTTGAGAACTCCATGAACAGTATGAAAAGGCAAAAAGATAGGACACTGAAAGAGGAACTCTCCAGGTTGATAGGTGCCCAATATGCTCCTGGAGATCAGTGGAGAAATAACTCCAGAAAGAATGAGGAGATGAGCCAAAGCAAAAACAACACCCAGTTGTGGATGTGACTGGTGATAGAAGTAAAGTCTGATGCGGTAAAGCATCACAATATTGCATCGTTTCCTGGAATGTTAGGTCCATGAATCAAGGCAAATAAGGAAGTGGTCAAACAGGACATGACAAGAGTGAACATTGACATTTAAGAATCAGCGAACTAAAATGGACTGGAATGGGTGAATTTAACTCAGATGACCATTATATCTACTATTGTGGGCAAGAATCCCTTAGAAGAAATGGAGTGGTCCTCAACAAAAGAGTCTGAAATGCAGTACTTGGATGCAATCTCAAAAATGACAGAATGATCTCTGTTCATTTCCAAGACAAACCACTCAATATCACAGTAATCCAAGTCTATGCCCTGACCAGTAATGCTGAAGAAGCTGAAGTTGAATGGTTCTGTGAAGACCTACAAGACCTTCTAGAACTACTAGCCAAAAAATATGTGCTTTTTATCATAGGGGACTGGGATACAAAAGTAGGAAGTCATGAAATACCTGGAGTAACAGGCAAATTTGGCCTTGGAGTACAGAATGAAGCGGGGCAAAGGCTAGTAGAGTTTTGCCAAGAGAACACATTGGTCATAGCAAACACCCTCTTCCAACAACACAAGAGAAGACTCTACACATGGACATCAATAGATGGTCAATACCGAAATCAGATTGATTATCTTCTTTGCAGCCAAAGATGACGAAGCTCTATACAGTCAGCAAAAACAAGACCAGGAGCTGACTGTGGCTCAGATCATGAACTCCTTATTGCCAAATTCAGACTTAAATTGAAGAAAGTAGGGAAAATCAATAGACCATCCAAGTATGACCTAAATGAAATCACTTACACTTATACAGTGGAAGTGACAAATAGATTTAAGGGATTAGATCTGATAGAGTGCCCGAAGAATGATGGACAGAGGTTTGTGACATTGTACAGGAGGCAGGGATCAAGACCATCCCCAAGAAAAAGAAATGAAAAAAAGCAAAATGGTTGTCTGAGGAGACCTTACAAATAGCTGTGAAAAGAGAAGCAAAAGGCAAAGGAGAAAAAGAAAGATATACCCATTTGAATGCAGAGTTCCAAAGAATAGCAAGGAGAGATAAGAAAGCCTTTCTCAGTGATCAACCCAAAGAAATAGAGGAAAGCAATTGAATGGGAAAGACTAGCTATCTCTTCAAGAAAATTAGAGATACCAAGGGAACATTTCATACAAAACTGGGCTCAATAAAGGACAGAAATTATATGGACTTAACAGAAGCAGAAGATATTGAGAAGAGGTGGCAAGAATACACAGAAGAACTCTACAAAAAAGATCTTCAAGACCCAGATAATTACGATCACTCACCTAGAGCCAGACATCCTGGAATTCAAAGTCAAGTGGGCCTTAGGAAGCATCACTACGAACAAAACTACTGGAGGTGATGAAATTCCAGTTGAGCTATTTCAAATCCTAAAAGATGATGCTGTGAAAGTGCTGCACTAAATATGCCAAAAATTTTGGAAAACTCAGCAGTGGCCACAGGACTGGGAAAGATCAGTTTTCATTCTAATCCCAAAAGAGCAATGCCAAAGAATGCTCAAACTACCGCACAATTGCACTCATCTCACACCCTAGTAAAGTAATGCTCAAAATTCTCCAAGCCAGGCTTCAACAGCATGTCAACCATGAACTTCCAGATGTTCAAGCTGGATTTAGAAAAAGAAGAGGAACCAGAGGTCAAATTGCCAACATCTGTTGGATCATCAAAAAAGCAAGAAAGTTCCAGAAAAGCATCTGCTTCTGCTTTATTGACTATGCCAAAGCCTTTGACTGTGTGGATAACAAAAAACTGTGGAAAATTCTTCAAGATATGGGAATACCAGACCACCTTACCTGTCTCCTGAGAAATCTGTATGCAGGAAGCAACAGTTAGAGCTGGACATGGAACAACAGACTGGTTCCAAATAGGGAAAGGAGTATGTCAATGCTGTATATTGTCACCCTGCTTATTTAACTTATATGCAGAGCACATCATGAGAAACGCTGGGCTGAATAAAGCTCAAGTTGGAATCAGGAATGCCAGGAGAATTATCAATAACCTGAGATATGCAGATGACACCACCCTTATGACAGAAAGTGAAGAAGAACTAAAGAGCCTCTTGATGAAAGTGAAGGAAGAGAGTGAAAAAGTTGGCTTAAAACTCAACATTCAGAAAACTAAGATCATGGCATATGGTCCCATCACTTCATGGCAAATAGATAAGGAAACAATGGAAACAGTGAGATACTTTATTTTTTTGGGGGGGGGCTCCAAAACCACTCCAGATGGTGACTGCAGCCATGAAATTAAAAGACGCTTGCTCCTTGGAAGAAAAGTTATAACCAACCTAGACAGCATATTGAAAAGCAGAGACATTACTTTGTCAACAAATGTCCATCTAGTAGTCATGTATGGTTGTGAGAGTTGGACCATAAAGAAAGCTGAGCGCCGAAGAATTGATGTTTTTGAATTATGGTGTTTGAGAAGACTCTTGAGAGTTCTTTGGACTGCAAGGAGATCCAACCAGTCCATTCTAAAGGAACTCAGTCCTGAATATTCATTGGAAGGACTGATGCTGAAGCTGAAACTCAAATACTTTGGCCACTTGGTGGGAAGAACTGACTCATTTGAAGAGACCCTGATGTTGGGAAAGATTGAAGATGAAAGGAGAAGGGGATGACAGAGGATGAGATGGTTGGATGGCCTCACCGATTCAATGGACATGAGTTTGAGCAAACTCTGGAAGTTGGTGATGGACAGGGTAGCCTGGTGTGCTGCAGTTCATGGGGTTGCAAAGAGTCGGACAAGACTGAGTGACTGAACTGACTAAGTGAGACTAAGGAATTATGTTTCAAATTTTATTTTATTTTAATTCATTTAAGTAGCCACATGTGTCTAGTGGCTGCTGTGTTGGACATTGCAAATCTAAAAGGAGCTCAGAGAGGCAGGTACTGAGATATAGTAGAAATGACTTAGTCAAAAAAAGAACTAATATAGCCCAGGGAACTCTTGATTAGGAATAAGAGCCTCTGCTCTGCCACTTGGTGACCTCACTCACTCTGGCCTCAGCCTCCCCATCCTTGACGTGAAATGTTGGATTAGCAACAGAAGTCCCAAATAAAGGCTATGGCTTGAATTTAACTTTGGGATGCAGATGAGTTCTAGGAAAATTTGCAAATATTATATGAATGCCTTCTAACAGTATGTGTATATGTATGTATATGTGACATGTATTATAAGGGCCAGATGGTGGTCAAGCACTCACTTTAGTTCACCATAGTTCCCACCATTCTCCTATAAACACATTCCCAGAGAGAGAGAAACACACATACACACTGTATTATATGTGTAAACACTGAAGTTTCACATTCTGTGAACCCCCTGGATGTGAATGAGTTCTAAGGACCTTTCCTATTTTGTGATTTTACGAATCACTAAGCCACTATAGTTTCAGTCACTATAGTTCCCCAAACCTATTTCTGCTTTAGGCACCCTGCCAGAGTAATCTCATAGCTTTCTACCTTTTCCTTTCTGGATTTGATGCTATTATAGTTACTGAAGTTTAAGGTCAAGGGTTAGGGAGGAAGGAGGGAGGATATAACCCTAGTCCCACTCCTCAACTCTATTAGGCCAGAAGTAGAGTTTAAGGCTCCTTGGGGGAGGCAGTATTATATAGTAGAAAGAACATTGGCTTTACAGTCAGACTACATTAAGATTTTTAGATTCTGTTTCTTGATAGTTGTGTTACCTCAGTTTACTCACTTGCAAAACAGAGATAGGAAATATTTCTCACCTCCTAAGATCATTGTGGAGTTAAATGATATAATATGTTCATGAAGTAAAGTATATAGAAGGCTGAGAAAAAGTACTTACCCTTATATCTTTTAGTTTGCTCAGGCATAGAGTTAATTATATCTCTGGCCTCTCCCAGGCTGAAAGGGGAACTACATGGCTTGGCAACTTCTAAGCCCACAGTCAAAAAGTGCCAGTGATGGGGAAAAGAGTGTCTATCTACCTCTAGAAACTGTACTAGAGGAGCAGATCCAGTAAGCACTGCCAGTCTGTAGAGCTGCCTGCATGAACCTGTGTCAACAATGGTTTCACCAAATGACAAGATTTTGTGGGGGCCAGGCCTCTAGCTCTGGGGCAAGATGAGCTTAGTCCTGCCCATACCTTCTAGCTTGTGCCCTTGATGGGAGGTGGGAGTTGACAGTGGGTGAGCATATCTCCTTATTACTGACTGTGCCCAAACCTTGCAGAAATGATTGTTGGACAAGGTCATCTTGAACTCTGTGTTGATTTTCCAGGCTCCCTTGTTATTTTACCCTGAGTTCTTCACTGTGCTCCTCTTGTAGCACCAACCCCTCTATTTTCTCCTCCTCTATCCTGGTTGTTAATCCAAACATGTGATTCATTCTTTCATTGATTTACTGAGTTGCACTATGATTGAAGTTTGCATTGCAAGACTTATTTTTCTAATTAAAGCTGAAAGCCAGTTCCAGCTAAGTATCTTTTTTTTTTTTTTGCAGGAGCCAGAAACAGATCAGCAACAGGTTTTGTTGTATTCATCCATTAAAATTGAGCAATCAGCGGCTCTCTTTGTTGTATACCTTTTAAAATTTATTATTATTATTTAAATGGATTAGAGATAAAGTGGTTTATGGTCTGCCCCAGTGCAACTGTCTATGCTAGACATCAGAGTTATGACCTTTTCAATTATTTATATTTCTGCCAATATAAATGCTAAGGAAAATAGCACAAAGTAAACATCAGGATGCTCAAGGACCTCTAAATTATGTGTATGAGAGCATGGAGGGGGATGGTTCTTAAGATTTTAGTTTTAGATTATTGTTGCTTTTTAAAATAACGTTATTTCTATTGATATCATCCTTTTTAATGGATGCTTCCTAGCACAGTTCCCATTTTACAGGCAGATTATAAAGGCAGGGACATTCTGTTATGTCTTTGATACAGCTGTGGATTTCAGAATTCAGCTTCCCCCTTTCTCCTTTACTAAAGAAGAAAATCAATATATGTGTTGCAATGTATGTTCAACTATAACTGTAAATATCTAACAATAACTTGGGCCGTTACAGTTGAAGTGAGAAATGCTGCAACACCAGAAAATTCCCATTTATTTACCCCAAAGTGGGATGATATAACAATTCTAGTCCTTCTTCAATAGATCTGCCTTTCTGGTCTCCTTTCCTAGCAATCTGCTAGACATGCTGGACATAGACACAAGTACATCATTCTCTTGATTTAAAACGTTCCATATTTGCCTATCACATGTGTGATAAGACCCAAATTTCTTAATATGTTACACATGTTCCTTCAAAGTCAAATGCCATCATTATTTTCAACCTCATAAATAGCCATTCTACCCACACATAAAATATACACTCCAGCCACACTGGTCTCTTTTTCCCTTAAACTCTCAGTGCTTTTGTTTATGCCCTTTCCATCCTTCTCTGCCTGGTGAAGTCCTTGCTATTCTTCAAGGTCCAGGTAAAATGTCACCATAATCTCTTCCTGACCCCAGCTATGCAGAAAGATTGTTACCTTCCCCTTTTGTTAATACCCATGTTATAACATCCATCAGTTTGACATTTTCTAACTGCTAGATTTTTTAGTGGGCATTTATTTTTCCTCTCCCAAACTGGTTAGGGCCTGTGTTCTTTTTGTCACTCAGAAGTAAGCCTTAACAATGGATATATGTTGAATGAATGAGTGAACCATGAATATATTAGTAATGATTTAATTAAAGATTCAAAGTATGAATACTGGAGACTGTATTTAGGCAGAGCCCAATCCAAAGATATACTAGGTATGTCTGGCAAGAAGATAAAGGAGAAAGCAAGATATGAAGGTTTGAGTTTAGTAGGAATTTAGAATGATGAACCATTCATTCAACCAGTGGTTAAAATGTACACTTGTCCTTGAGGAGTTGAGAGTCTGTGATCAGGAAAAATGATCATACTTGTTTTCTTAGCTCAAGCAGCTTTTCTAACAGGGTAGCTGTGCTGTGTGTTTTTTGCCACTGGCAATAAATCCAACTTTCCCTTCTTTCCCAATAGCCCGGAAACTGAAGAAACTCGGGAATCTGAAGCTACAGGAGGAAGGGGAGGCTTCCAATGCCACCAGCCCCACTGAGGAACCAGCCCAGAAGCTGACAGTGTCACATATTGAAGGCTATGAGTGTCAGCCCATCTTTCTGAATGTCCTGGAAGCCATTGAGCCAGGGGTGGTGTGTGCTGGACATGACAACAACCAGCCTGACTCCTTCGCAGCTTTACTCTCTAGCCTCAATGAACTGGGCGAAAGACAGCTTGTACATGTGGTCAAGTGGGCCAAGGCCTTGCCTGGTAAGTGGCATGGGATATGGGATATCATATTTAGTGAATGTTCCTTTGGGCCAGGCACCACATCTGTTCCTCTCCCATCTGTTAACTCATGCAATCCTCACCATAACCTTGTGAGGGGAAAGAATGGTAAAAATCCCCATGTTAAAAATAAGGAAACTCCATGGTGTATATGTACCACAGCTTCCTTATCCATTCATCTGCTGATGGGCATCTAGGTTGCTTCCATGTCCTGGCTATTATAAACAGTGCTGCGATGAACATTGGCGTGCACGTGTCTCTTTCAGATCTGGTTTCCTCAGTGTGTATGCCCAGAAGTGGGATTGCTGGGTCATATGGCAGTTCTATTTCCAGTTTTTTAAGAAATCTCCACACTGTTTTCCATAGCGGCTGTACTAGTTTGCATTCCCACCAACAGTGTAAGAGGGTTCCCTTTTCTCCACACCCTCTCCAGCATTTATTGCTTGTAGACTTTTGGATAGCAGCCATCTTGACTGGCGTGTAATGGTACCTCATTGTGGTTTTGATTTGCATTTCTCTAATAATGAGTGATGTTGAGCATGTTTTCATGTGTTTGTTAGCCATCTGTATGTCTTCTTTGGAGAAATGTCTGTTTAGTTCTTTGCCCCATTTTTTGATTGGGTCATTTATTTTTCTGGAATTGAGCTGCAGGAGTTGCTTGTATATTTGCCCATCAGCAGATGAATGCATAAGGAAGCTGTGGTACATATACACCATGGAATATTACTCAGCCATTAAAAAGAATTCATTTGAACCAGTCCTAATGAGATGGATGAAGCTGGAGCCCATTATACAGAGTGAAGTAAGCCAGAAAGATAAAGAACATTACAGCATACTAACACATATATATGGAATTTAGAAAGGTGATAACAATAACCCTATATGCAAAACAGAAAAAGAGACACAGAAATACAGAACAGACTTTTGAACTTTGTGGGAGAATGTGAGGGTGGGATATTTCAAAAGAACAGCATGTATACTATCTATGGTGAAACAGATCACCAGCCCAGGTGGGATGCATGAGAGAAGTGCTCCGGCCTGGTGCACTGGGAGGACCCAGAGGAATCGGGTGGAGAGGGAGGTGGGAGGGGGGATCGGGATTGGGAATACATGTAAATCCATGGCTGATTCATATCAATGTATGACAAAACCCACTGGAAAAAAAATAATAATAATAAAAATAAAAATAAAAAAAAAATAAGGAAACTCAAAAATCAAGAACAGCATTACTGAGTATCCCATATGCCTCACATCAGCACATAACAATCATGTTCAACCCACAGATTTAATCAGCAAATTTCCTCATAATCATGAATCACACAGACATACCCTTATATTCCTTAAGATGTTCTTCTACATGTGCATACACAAGTTCACTCCAAAGATAATCTTGAACCTAACTGATACTCTGTTTTGACTATTAGTTAGGACCCATACCATGGGAACTCTTATAATATGGTATGGTAGAAGGAACATGGGGTTGGAAGTCAGAACATTTGGGTTCTAGCCTTAGCTCTGCTGATAGCTCATTATATGACCCCTTCCCTTTCCTGGTCTGTTTTTCCATATGTATAAATATGTGAAAAGTGGTTTGGACTCCGTTAATAGTTTTCCAGTTTTACTTCAAGGGAATTCCCTGATAAGTGCTCTTAAAACTATCTTAGGGAATTCCCTGGAAGTCCAGTGGTTAAGACTCTGTGCTTTCACTGAGGGCATGGGTTCAATCCCTGGTTGAGGAACTAAGATCCCACAGGCTGCATGGTGTGACCAAAAAAGAAAAAAAAATATAAAATAAGGATTTTATTAATCCTTAACAAAATAGGATCACCATAGTGGAAGGGTATATTAAGTGATAGTGAAAGAAATATGAAGTGTTTGTCTAACTCCTGCAAGTTTACCTCCAGTGATGAGGAACTCACTTCCTCCCTTGGCCATCTGTTGTTTGAAAAGAAATAATTATTCAAATATTAGAGTTTAAAGAAGCCTCAGAGATCCTCTACCCCATATGCCTCACATCACATCCAATGATTCACAAATGTTCCTTTAGCAGCCAAACTCTTTATTTCTCAAAAACATGGTACACATCCAAGTGGAGCTGGTTGATTTTGAGCCAGTGCCTCTCCCTCACCCCGCCTGGAGAAGCCTCAGATCACTCTTGCAGAATCTTAGGGCTCTAGGGAACACAATGTGGAAACAAGTGAAGCATAAACTCTTTAAGGATTCTCTTAATCCTAAACTCCCATGATTGAAAGATTCTTCTGAATCATCAACAACCAAATCTCTTCTTGCAGAATCAAAGATTGACCTGCCTTTTAATAATAACTGCCAATCAACTGGAAATTTCTATTGAACAGAGCAGTTTCATATGTATGACCTGATTTGATCCTCATAAGAATTCTTTAAAGTAGGGATTCTTTTCCCTATTTTATAGATAAAGAATGAAACTCTGAGAGTTGATGTTTGCCCTACAGTTGCACATTCAGAAGATAGCAGGGCCTGAACTTGAGCCCAGGTCCCCTCCTAAGTCCAAATTCCCTCCTCATTGAATTCTACCCCATAGTCTGTGTAGCACCCTTGTAGATCTCTAGCCTTGGGTTTTACAGTGAGGGACCAAGTTATCCAAAGCCAGTTGTGTCATAACGTGGAAGACATTTCATGTTGACTGTCAAGCCCCTTTTTTTCTCTTTCCAATTCTCAAGGCCCAGATACAACCACCAGATTGTCCCTAACACCTTCTTAGCTTGGAAATCTGAGGTTGACTAGCCAATAAAATCCCTGGGAAGAAGGCCCAAGGACACTGTGTATGCACTGTGCCAAAAACAGAGTTCACACAGGGAAGAAAAATAAAAAAATTATAATAATAAAATTAAAAGTTACTTTAATTCTTATAAGTTATTCAGCTGAGTGTCTTGATGTTTTATGTCTAACAGAGATTCTGTTAGACAATATTTTGGCCACCTGTTGGGAAGAACTGACTTATTTGAAAAGACCCTGATGCTGGGAAAGATTGAAGGTGGGAAGAGAAGGGGATGACAGAGGATGAAATGATTGGATGGCATCACCGACTCAATGGACATGAGTTTGAGTAAACTCCAGGAGTTGGTGATGGACAGGGAGGCCTGGTGTGCTGCAGTCCATGGGGTTGCAAAGAGTCAGACATGACTGAGCAGACTGAACTGAGCTGAACTGAACAAAGATTCAGTTTAATCTTTCCAAGCAGTTGCCAGACACCTAATTGTCCCATTTTATAGGCTACAGAACTTTTTCTTACATATGATTCCACTTAATCCTTATAGCAGTTCTATGAACCATAGGGGCTTTTACTCCCATTTCATATGACAAGTTTCAAAGTGGTAAATTAACTTGTTCAATTTGGGGACTTAACAAATACAGCCATAGCTTGAGTTCACACCCTCTGATTTCCAGTCTTAGCAATAACCTAGTACAAATCATTATGACAGAATTTGTGTAACTTGGAGTCACTGGATTTCCTCAGCCCAACCTTCAGGGTGAGAAGCTGTTTCCTTACATTAACAAGTCTGCGAGTTAATATCAGTTCACCATCCAGCTTGTCCAAGGAAATGATCCTTGATCCTGAGTCATTTAAAAGAATAGCCTCAAAAGAAAGCTGAGTACCACATTCATTAGAACTGTTATTCATGTTATCAATAATCATCTACTAATTCAAGTTATTTGCTCATTGAACAGACTGAGCTCTTGTCCTTTGAGAAGCACTGTGCTGGTACCTACTCATATAAATTTTGTTGTGAAGCTTTCTTTGATAATGATAGTACATGTAAATTGCCTTGTATGGCACCAGCACATTAATAAATGATAACTATTGAGAGAGAGTGAGTAGATTGTATGCACACAGTATATTTATAATCAGATGTATCTGGCTTGGCATCTTAGCTATACACTAGCATGACTTTGAGCAAATCACGTGTCTGCATGTACTTCCATTTCCTTGTTTGTAGAGGTGGTAGAGCAGTTGCTACCTTGCAGATTGTTATCAACATAGAAATGATGTATGAAGAGTACAGTAGCTGGAACATAGAAGAGTTTCTGTAAATAGTGGGTCATTATTATAAAGGTTGAGAACTAAACCACTAAAATCGTTTTAAACCGCCACTAACTTTGCCTAGAAGTACATTCATAGGTCCCAAAGATGAATTGTCTTCTTTGAAGACCTTGGCTGTCAGGTGCACTAAAGCTGCAAAGATTTCCTAATTGACCTTTCTTTAGGCATGTTCTTCCAGAGGTTTTTGCTCAAGATTGCTAAGAAGTGATGTTGACTGGATTCTCCTGAGAAAACAGAGTCTCCAAGAAACTGCCTCTGCTCCCTAACCTGTTTGGTGTGTTTCAAAACTTGAAAATGACTTCTCTCTGTTTTTCCAAAAGAGCCTGATGCTGTGCCAAATAGGAGTTGAGTGAATGTATGCTGAAGGAAACCTGTAGGCTGAAGCTAGTGTTTCCTCAACTCATGCCTTCACAGCATACTATCTGAGCAGGCCTTTTCAAAGGCTGGACATTGGAGAACAGAGTTAGGTATTATAATGAGATTAGACCTATAGGAAACTTAGCCTGCTCTGTTGCTGATGTGTACATAGTAATTAGGTTTGAGTTCTAAGCAGCTCTCACTAAGGATCATTAACTAGTATTAAGCCAAACTAAGCTATCCCGTTTTTCTCTGTTAGTTCTCTGACATCTCAGTGAAGGAAAAAAACATTAGTATTGATGACTTCCTTGTTACTAGTACAGTTTAATCCTCATACCTCCATGAACCCTCATATTCACACTGTCACCATCCAAGGCTTTCTTTGATTCCCACTGCCATCCGCCCCAGAGGTTCAAGGTTCAAGCTCCTGGACCCCTCCCAAAGAGATTCTTGGATGTTATGTGCTTGACCCTGGCTTTTTGTCTCCTACTGGAAAGAGTCCATCCCAGACATTCTGTTCTACAGAAGGGCTTCAGGCAGGAAATACTCTGGTGTCTGAGGCTGCAACTAGTCTGTTAGCATATCACTACCAGTGAAGGTGGGAGGCACATGACTGGGAGGTTTGATTGCAGTCAAGGGTGGTGATGTGAGGAACTCTAACATCCCTGATGTCTGGTAGACTTGGGACCTAAAGGAAACAAAAAAGGGAAATATAGTGTGTGTGTGGCAAGGACCAACCAAACAGAACAATGTATCTAGATAGCGTAGATTTCAGGCCTGACCCTATGACTAAGAAAAACTTGTGACCTTGGTAGTTTTGAGCTGTGACTTCTCTGGCTTTCGGTTTCCTTATTTCCAAAATAGGTGTCACACTGCCCACACTCCAGGGTAACTGTGAGAGCTAAATGAGGTCATCATCAGGAAAATTAGAAGCATTATCTAAATTCATGTAAGCATTTATAATGAGGTATAGCAAGACAAAATTTTAGATAATCCTGGATCTGTTAGGGAGAAGATAAATGGGGTACTGTTAAGGGATAAGCTCTGAGGTGATACTCTAAGTATGCAACCGTTTGGAAACCTCCAGAGAGCAGAACCATATCTGTTCTACCTATGTAGAACCTATTTGTGGAGGCAGCATTTGGGAACCTCTGTTCTCTGAGTTTAAGGGAGGCAATTTGAAGATCATCTAATTCTCATTTTATAAAATGAAAAAAAAATGAGAGTCCTTAATATGTTTAATTAATATTTCTCAAACTGATACTCAAATACCTGAGCTGTATTATATACTAGGGAGGAAAAAATGAAAAAAGGGGATGGTCCTTGTCATCAAGAAACTCTAAGTCTTGTGGAGTAGACAGATATGTGCATAAATAAATTCCAGTGCAGTGTAATGAGTGCTATAATTAGATGGAACTACTTAAGATTCAATAAGATGGTAAAAGAAGAATCAATAGGTCTTCTGCTTGGATGTATTGGAAGAGGCTTCACAGAGAAGGTAGCCTTCCAGTGAATACTTGAAAGATGAGTAGGCATTTATCAGATGGAAAGTGTGGGAAGGGAAGAATACATTCTAGGGAAAGACAACTGCCTTTGCAGAGATAGCAGAGATTTAGAGGCATGAAGTATATGTGTTCAGCAAATTGTGGGTTTTTCAGAATAGCTAGAACCTAAATTATGAGAAGATAAATAATAAGAAGTTAGTTTAAGAAGGTAGGTCATAAAGAGCCTGTTTGTGTATACATAATGGCAGTTGGCAGAAATGGCAGTAGGGTAGGAAACTAGCAGTGCCAGGTACTTGTTGAATAGAAAATAATGGAGAAGAAGTGGGAGGCAGGAAAAGGATTGGAGAACAGAGATGAAGCCTGAAGGTGAAGAAGGAGAAGGCATGGCCGTCAAAGGCATTTCACCATATGCTGATATGTAATAGTATCCCTTTTCCAGGGTTGTTAGAGGGTAAACAAGATTATAGCTAGAAAAGAGCTTTGTAAAATGAAAAATGCTGTTCATGTGAGAAAAATGATTATTACACTGCATCTTCAGAAAGTCAGTGAGCCTTTCTGAAGATCAAGAGCATGGGCTTTGGAATCAGACCAGCTTTGGAACTTGATCCAGTTACTAGCCTTATGATCTTGGACAAATTCTTTAACTTTTCTGTGACTCACTTTTACTGATTCACAGACTGGGCACGAAAATATACACTTTATTGGATTGTTGTGAGTATTAAATGAATTAATGTAAGTAATATACTTATAATAAAGTTAATTCATTGTAAGCAGTCAGTGTTAGATTATTATTCTCTTCCAGTGGGCAGTGCACTTTTTGCCTCCATTACCATCTCTTTCGAGCAGCTTAATGAATTAGGGAGCACAAATAATTATCCCCACCATATAATCTGTTCTCCTTTTACTCCCCAGCATTGATGGTCCCTGGGTCTCCTCAGGGGCAGCCGCAGTACCAGAAATTCTCAGCCCAGCAGAGTCCCAGACTTCACTTAGACCATCAGTGCTCAGTCTGACCATTGCCTCTGTCCTATCTCCAGGCTTCCGCAACTTGCACGTGGACGACCAGATGGCAGTCATTCAGTACTCCTGGATGGGGCTTATGGTGTTTGCCATGGGCTGGCGGTCTTTCACCAATGTCAACTCCAGGATGCTCTACTTTGCCCCTGACCTGGTTTTCAATGAGTAAGTGCTTATGGGCCCAGAACTCACATAGACACAGACCTGGTTCGTGGCGATGATGGTAATGGAAGTAATGGTGAGAGTTATTACATTTGACCTTTACATGAGGCAGTAGAGGCCTAGCCAACCTATTCAGTCTAACATGGCTTTGCCCAGCTGAAAGGCCAATTGATAAGAGGGAAGGGGGGAAGGCCATCACGTTTCCTGATCAAGACACAGTCCTGGTAATTTGGCAGTGCTTCTGACCTGCTTTTAGCTTATCTCAGACCCTCATAACAGGGTCCTTCTCCTTCATTCTGGGCAACATAAGCAGTGAACAGAAACACTCTAGATCTGAAGGCTGAAGCTCCCTTGGTCCCTTTGCTACCACCAAAAGCAACTGCCAGTCACCTTTTGTTGAGAAACTCCTATGTGCCAGGACTATACTAGATATTTTCCTAATTCTTTCTCATTGAGCCCACATTTTAATGATGAAATCAAGTTATGATAACTTGATTTCACCTTTAAAATATTTTTTAATGGATGGGGGAAATTAGGCTCAAAAAAATAGTGATTCATCCAACAATGTTAAATAGTGCATGTTGGCAACAGAATTCAAAGTATGACTGTGTAACTCCCAGCTTTTATACTGCCTCCTGGTGGTAAGTGATGAAGAAGAGCAACTCCACCATTTTCTGGCATGTGACCTTGGCCCAGCCAGTTCCTTCTTCTTAAAAACGAGTTTAATTAATACTTGCCCTGCCCACCAGCTCTATTTATCCTTCATAAATTTAGCCAAGAGCTCAAATTTTAGTATACTTTTCTTAACTGAAACCTCTGTTGTATTATTTCCTACATCATTCTCTGGTTAACAGTTTCCTCAGCTGTTCATAAAATAAAACTTCCTTCAATGGTTTGTTTTGACAACTAAAATAGGAGCTAATGGATGTGAAATGTCTGGCTCACAATGGGCAAGAAATAAAAAGAAGTACCTTTCCAATATTCTCTTTTCCTAGTAGTGATAATCGTTTCTGTGTCTCTATTTGAGGTCCCTCATGTTATTGTGAATGTTGTTGTTCAGTTGCAGGAGTCGTGTGTGACTCCTTGTGACACCTAGGAACTGAAGCACATCAGACTCCCTTGTCTTTCATTATCTCCTGGAGTTTGCTCAAATTCATGTCCATTGAATGCTATCTAACCATCTCATCTTCTGCCGCCCTCTTCTTCTTTGCCTTCAGTCTTTCCCAGCATCTGGATCTTTTCCAATGAATCAGGTCTTCACATCAGGTGGCCAAAGTATTAGTTTCAGCTTTAGTCCTTCCAATGAATATTCAGGGTTGATTTCCTTTAAGATTGATTGGTTTTATCTCCTTGCAGCCCAAGGGACTCAAGAGTCTTCTCCCACACCACAATTCAAAAGCATCAATTCTTCGGTGCTCAGCCTTCTTTACAGTCCAACTCTCACATCCGCACATGACTACTGGAAAAATGATAGCTTTGACTAAACAGACATTTGTTGGCAAAGTGATATCTCTGCTTTTAATACACTGTCTAGGTTTGTCATAGCTTTCCTTCCAAGGAACATCATCTTTTAATTTCATGGCTGCAGTCACCATCTGCAGTGATTTTGGAGCCCAAGAAAATAAAGTCTGTCACACTACTTCTACTTTTTTCCCCTTCTACTTGCCATGAAGTGATGGGACCAGATGCCATGATCTTAGTTTTTTGAATGTTGAGTTCTAAGCCAGCTTTTTCACTCTCCTATTTCACCTTCATCAAGAGGCTCTTTAGCTCCTCTTCACTCCCTGCCATTAGAGTGGCATCATCTGCATATCTTAGGTTGTTGATATTTCTCCCAGCAATCTTGATTCCAGTTTGTGATTCATTCAGATTGGCATTTTGAATGATGTACTCTGGATATAAGTTAAATAAGCATGGTGATTATATACAGCCTTGTTATATTCTTTTCCCAGTTTTGAATCAGTCTGTAGTTCCATGTCTGGCTGTGACTGTTGTTTCTTGACTTGCATACAGGTTTCTCAAGAGACAGGTAAGATAGTCTGGTATTCCCATTTCTTTAAGAATTGTCTGCAGTTTGTTGTGATCCACATAGTCAAAGGCTTTAGCATAGTCGATGAAACAGTAGTAGATGTTTTTCTAGAATTACCTTGCTTTCTCTATGATCCACCAAATGTTGGCAATTTGATCTCTGGTTTCTCACCATAGAGAACCCCTTTAATCAGGGAAGGAATTGACCTTTCCTCTCTTCCAGCCCTCTAACCCAGAAGAACCTTAAAATAAAATCTACAGGCCAGTGGTTCCTCCCATTACAGCAATGCCATATGGGGGAAAATAAGTGTCCCCAGCTGCCCTCTTCCAACTCAGCCAGCCCTGGTAGCCAGAAGCTAAGAATAACCATTGAGCTTTTGGCACAACCTGCTTTATGGTTTCCAGATATCCAAAGAGGTACCTATGATGCCATCTTCTGGGTCAGGCCTTAAAAAGCCCTTTTCCTGTTCTCCTCTTGCTGTGCTCCAGTGATTAAATCAACTATTGGGCACCTACCCCATCCAGAGCCCAAAGACCTTTGAACCTTTGTAAGGTGATAATTGGCTATTTTCTAAATCTTCATGTCCTCTTCCACCTCTGTGGCACCCTACCTCAGCTTTCTAGTCCACTTCCATGTACCTCATCAAAAGGTACTATAAGATTCTACACAGAGTCAGGGCCCTCCATGAAGCCCCAGGGCTCCTGAAATATCAGGTCCCCTTCCTCTTATAGGAACTGACTATGTTAGAGCTCTTAAAATCCCTAGAATCATCTAAACCAATGCTTCTCAATGGGGATTGACTTTTCCTGAGGAATGGTTTTTCATTGTGTAATACATTCTTACATGTTGGAATGTGTTTAACATCCCTGGTACCTGCCTCAGTTCAGTTCAGTTCAGTCACTCAGTTGTGTCTGACTATTTGCTGACCCCATGGACTGCAGTATGCTAGGCTTCCCTGTCCATCACCAACTCCCAGAGCATACTCAAACTCATGTCCATTGAGTTGGTGATGCCATCGGACCATCTCTTCCTCTGTTGTCCCCGTCTCCTCCTGACTTCAATCACTCCCAGCATCAGGGTCTTCCAAATAAGAGCCTAGTCACTGTGACAACTCAAAGTGCCCACACACACTAAGGTAGCAGTACCCCTCCAGTTAAAAGCCATCTGTTACCGCTAACCTCCTCAAGGTACTAATGGGGAAACTGATGCCCAAATAAAGAGACAGGGACTCTGGGCCAACTCATTTGCTGATCTCTCTGACACCAAACTTGCCATCAACCTCGCTTTCTTCTTTTCTCCTCTGCTCTTTGTAGAGAACATAGTCTGTGAGAGTAATGGGCCTGAACCTTAGCTGTGCAACCTTGGGTAAATTACTGAACTTCTCTGAACTTTATTCTCCTCATCTGTAGAACAGTGAATAGTTAACAATGGCACCTTCCAACGTATCATTTTTTGAGCAATTATTATGTGCCAGGCACTGTGCTCCATCATTTTTTCTAATATTCATCTACTCTCTTTTAATACCACCTACCTCTGCTCACCTCCTGGATTTCATCCCTGCATCTTGTTTTCTACCTTGCACTTTCTATCCCTTTCTTTCCATTGGCTGTCCCCCATTCTATTTGCTCTTTCTCCTCATGTCTTATTCCTTTCTCCTTTGAATTCCTTCCCTTGTCTTTCTTCCCTCCTTTTCCTACTGTCTCTGTTCCTGGGGCCTTCAGCAGTGTTATATCAATCCTCCATGTTAGGATCACAATTTCAGTGGTACAAATACTGCAGTGTTGTCATCTACAAAGGCTTGGAAGCACAGTAGAGACCAGAGCAAAGCCATACCCCCAAACTCAGCAGATCTTATTCAAAAATTCTCTAGGAAGAAAGAGCTTGGAGCAGCACTGTTCTGGTCAATGATTTGTGATACTACCCAAGGTGGCTCAGATGGTGAAGAATCTGCCTGCAATGCAGGAGGCCTGGGTTCAATCCCTGGGTTGGGAAGATCTTCTGGAGAAGGAAATGGCTACCCATTCCAGTATTCTTGCCTGGAGAATCCCATGGACAGAGGAGCCTGATGGGCTACGGTCCATGGTGTTGCAAGAGTCAGACACCACTGACCAACTAACACTTTCAGTGTCTAAACACTTCCTTTTTCTAGTTGGGCTCCAGCCTTCATTAAATGCTTCTGCACTATCTGCTCCTTCTTTTCCCTCTTTCTCTAGGCCAGCCAAGATCTATCTGAGATAGGATTCTGAGCTTCCACCCAGCCAGTATCAGGCCTGCTCAGTCTATCAATGAAGCTAGTGGTTTGGGGACCAAAATGTCAAACCATAAGCTTCAGGACCAATCTCAGTGGTCTTTTTCCTCACTACTTAAGTGAGTGTCAAATTTCCTTTCCTTTCTTTATAAGATATAAAATCAATTTCTCTCTCTCCTCCTCCCCGCTTCTCTCTCTCTCTCTCTTTCACACACACACACACACACACACTCATACACACACACACACACACACACACACTTTCTGATGTGCTGAAGACCAAGAAGTTCTACTAGCAGAAGAATGGTGTATCAGTGTATCTTCTCTTACAGGCTTGTCACAATCAGTCATGGAACAGAGATGTTGCTCTCCCCAAGAAGCTGTCCAAGCCATGGCTACTTTCCTATATAATTTATGGGTGATAATGTGATGATCTGTTCACAAGTCACTATAATAAAGGCAGCTCATACGTTTTTATAACTCCCAAACTGTGGTAAGGAACAGCTAGTATATGAAAGTGTAAGCTCCCCTTCAGCAGGGGATATTTAGATTGGATATTCAGAAATACTTTGTGGCTGATTTGATAAGCATTGAAACTCATTTAAAGGGGCAATGGGAATCTCTTTTTCTGAGAGTTTTTAAAGAAATAATTTCATTTCTAGTATAGCATGTGTGGCTACTTGGGAATCCTGGTGTCCTTATGTCAGGAGTTGATTTCTAAGGCCTGTCTGTTAGAAATTCTTCAAGTTTGAATGTTTGGGAGGCAGGCTGTGACTCTGGCTGTAGCTGCAATATTAGAACTGTAGTCAGGGAGACCGTGTGCCATCGTATTCATTTGGTTAGGTTTTCCTTTCCCTGTCTCAGGAAACAGGAGGTGTATGGGGACCTGGAAACTCCATGTGCTAACCCATATCCTAGCCAGGGAAGATGAGTAGTTATCAAGATATCATGATTTTGGGGGAAAAAAGAACAACCTGTTCCTTGTCACTGAAGCGCCAGCAAGAGAAACATCAAGCTCTTCTTGGAGAAACTGGAAAGGGGAGGGCACTCACAGACATTCTCTCTGGGTTTATTCTAATCCTTCCCTTACCCCTTTCTTTTCTCTGTGTGTTTCATTCCTAGGTACCGCATGCACAAGTCCCGGATGTACAGCCAGTGTGTCCGAATGAGGCACCTCTCCCAAGAATTTGGATGGCTCCAAATCACCCCCCAGGAATTCCTGTGCATGAAGGCACTGCTGCTGTTTAGCATTAGTAAGTGCCTGGAAGGGTAGAGAGTGCCCCTAGGGGGCATAGGGGATCAGAGGAGAGGTGCTTTTTCATTAAAGGATTATCAGGAAGCCAGCTCCTGAATATTTCCCTTCTTCTTTCACCCTCCCTCCTCCACTCTCCCTTAGCATCTTTTTCCCTAACAAGGATGAATTTCATGGCTAGAGACTGATTTCTTTGCTACAGTCAAACCTCTATTAGATCCCCACCTACCCCCAATCTTTCTTTGGGACAAGGCCTTTTTGGCTAGTTTTAGCAGGTCTCTGAATTTTCCCATAGCTTCTACCATAGAAACAGGCAAGGACTACCTTATATTTCTTGTAGGGTAGAAGGGATTGCCTCCTGGAAGGAATTTCTTCTTCTGCCAAAAGACAAGGTCTGTGTAAGCAACTCAGACAAGGCTTATTTGGCAGCCAAGGAATATTTCTTTAATATCTCTTCTAAGCAGAGTGCTGTCTTAGCCCCTATGGGGGAAAAAGGAGATAAAATTTGATAATCAAGGCCACATATATTTTAATTGTCTAATTCAGAGCTGGACTGTGGATAATGTAAAACCAAGAAATGCATAGAAGCAAAGACTAGAAAAAGGAAAGGCTCAGTAAATTTTATTTACTTGATGCCCTACAGACTGGGTCCAGCTAGCCTTTTCCCTAAGACCTTCCTGGCAGACTTCCTGAAGGCCCCAGGCATATAGACCTGAAGTGACAGGAAGCCAAGTCGATGGCTCCCTCCTTGTGGGGGTGGGGGTCAAGTTTGTGGTCAGAAAACTTGGTGCTTTGTCTAATGCTCCTTCGTGGGCATGCTTCCCCTCCCCATTCTGTCTTCATCCCACATCAGTTCCAGTGGATGGGCTGAAAAATCAAAAATTCTTTGATGAACTTCGAATGAACTACATCAAGGAACTTGATCGTATCATTGCATGCAAGAGAAAAAATCCCACATCCTGCTCAAGGCGCTTCTACCAGCTCACCAAGCTCCTGGACTCTGTGCAGCCTGTAAGCAAACAATGGAGGGTGCTTTGTCAGGGAGAGTAGCCTGATAGAGCCAAGTGATAATATGCTCTTCTAGGGTCTGGCACCACCTGTTGGGAGGTGCTTCCATTCCCCTCTGGCTTTGAGTGTGGTCCAGGAAGAAAATCCAATGAAGAAGAAAGGAACACAGGTCACAGTGTCCCAGCTGGATGTTGTGAAAGAGGTGGAGGAGTTGAGAACAGAGCAACTGGGACTCAGAGAAGGGGCTTAGAGTAGATAAGTTCTTTAGACAGACAAAACAGACCTGGATGTTTCCCCCCTCTTCCTTGAGTCATGTGCATGTACATTTGTGTGTGTGTGTGTGAGAGAGAGAGAGAGAGAGTGTGTGTGTATGTGTGTGTGTGTGTGTGTGTGTGTGTGCTGGGGAAAAGGAACACCCAGTCCTGAGTCAGAGAGCTTGCAGTGGTGTAAGAGATCTCTTGGGAGCTCTCAGTGACTCCCTGGAGACAATTTAATGCACATGTGTGTGTATGCACTCATGCACACAAACACATACACACACTCACAGAGGCCCAAAGACATGAAAGGAAGGAGGAGGAAATCAAAGACTGTGGGGGAGACCCTGACAAGAAGCCAACTCCTTGTCAACCCTGTTTTCTCTCTCTCTTATTGTCTCCCTGCAGATTGCACGAGAGCTGCATCAGTTCACTTTTGACCTGCTAATCAAGTCTCACATGGTGAGCGTGGACTTTCCAGAAATGATGGCAGAGATCATCTCTGTGCAAGTGCCCAAGATCCTTTCCGGGAAAGTCAAGCCTATCTATTTTCACACTCAGTGAAGCTTTGGAAGCCCCCATTTTCTTACCCCACCTCACTCCCTTTTTCAGATATCTTCTGCCTGTTTTAACTCTGCACTACTTCTCTGCAGTGCCTTGGGGAATTTCCTCTATTTATGTACAGTCTGTCATGAAGATGTTCTTGAATTCTATTTGCTGGGCTTTTTTTTTTTTCTCTTTTCCTCCTTTCTTTTCTATCTCTCCCTATCTGACTCTCCCATGGCACTTTCAGACTGTACTCCCTGCTGTGGCTCTTATCTGTGTTTTGAATGCTGTTGTATTTCTTTAAATCTGTGATGATCCTCATGTGGCACAGTGTCAAGTTGTGCTTGTTTATAGCACTGTGCTGTGTGCCAGCTACACAAACGTTTACTCACCTAATGCCACGTGAAGTTTAGAGAACTAAGAGTATCTGGGAAAACAAAAGAAAAACAAACAAACAAAAAACACATTAGGGTTTTTCCCTCTTAAAAATATTAAAACAAACAAATTACCAAAGAGGCCAACAGTAACTAGAATAAGGTGAAAATTGCAAGCCCATGGGGAGTCACTGCTTTTTTTCCCCAAACCCTGTCTCCCTGGGAGACTTTATTTTCTGCCAACGGCTATTGCCATTAGAGGGCAGGGTGACCCCAGAACTGAGGTAGATGGGGGGTAGATTTAAGATAGGACAGATGGATTACCAGTACCTGCCCACAGCCTTGGCCCCTGAGAGCTAGGCTGTTCAACTGCAGCACAATTCATGGTACTGAAAAATGTGCTTCATGTTTGAAAACCTGTCTGTTGAGAATGCCTCCCCACACCAGTCCCTTTTCTCTCGCATCCTCTGCCTCCACCCTCAAATTGACTTTCAATATCTTTTCTAAGAGCTTTGAACTGAATGTTCTCTTTAGCCAAAACTTGGCCACTTCCACTGAAGAATCAGACCAGCAAGAGGGAGAGGGAGATATGACCTTTTGTAAGGCCCCATTCTGATCCAGGTCTGCTTTCCCATTTGTGGCCCAGGGAGGAGCCTGGGGCTAGAGTCAAAGGAAAAGGAAGTGGTGGCTTGACTGTTCTCCTGCTTAGGACACTGAAGATTTGATCCTTCTTTGCCTCTACCTTTAAGAGACCTGAATGTTTTCTGCCTGACTCCATGCAGTTGCAAGCATCGTCCATCCTCCCTTCTGTGTTTTGTGGGCCTGAGCTTCACCAGACTTCATTACAGCCACAGTGGTGAAACTTGTCCACTCCTTGGGCACGTTCAGACTCTCTGCTAAGAACTCCCATCCCCAAGAAGGCTAGCAAGTCAGCAGTCTTGATGTCTATCTCTAGATGCCAGTAGGCTCAAAGACTTCTTACCATATGTCTCTCATCAACTGAACTCTCAGAACTCTGGAGACCTTAAACAAACTGGAAAGAAGGCATCAATGGGATTGGACAAGCTGGGCGTCTTGCCCTTGTCCCCCAGAGATAACACCTTCCCACCAAGTGAAGAATTCCCACTTCCTCCTTCAGAGCAGCTAAAGGGGCTACCCAGATCTATGTTGAAGAGAAAACTCTGTTACCAAGGTGAGAAAAATGAAGGCACTAGAACCGAAAATCCTGTAAATGCTCTCCTTTCCATCCAACATATCCACCTGCAGAAGTAAGGGGAAGAAGAGAGAAGAAATCAAGAGAATACTAACTAATAAATTAAAAGTTTTCAGAAGGAAAGTCTAAAGCCAGATGGGCACCATCTGGTGAGTTTATTCACCATCCTTCTCTGCTGCTGATTCTGGGCTCTAACGTTGGCCATACTCACTCAGCCACCTTTGTTGCTGCCTCTCGGCCACAGGAAGCTGAAATATTGAAACTACCAAACCATGGCCTCCTTTGGAAAGGTCTGGTTGGTGTGACTCTGATGGGCTGCCACCTATGAACTTGGTGTACTCCTGGGACACTGGTTTCATATAGTCCTTTGGCACTCCTTTGTTCTGTTGACTTTGTCCCCCAGTCACGAGTACTGGGGAATGCCTACCTACTTTCTCATCTTGGCCACTGCCTCTTCACATAGCTCTTAAATTCATCTGCTAAACAACAAATTAGAGACCAGTCACAAAGCTGCCCATTTCAGCTAGTTCACTCTACTTGTTGTTGAGAAGATAGTTTCTGAGTGACATGATATGATCTACATGGGTTTCCTCCCCTGATTTCTGCTGATATTAATAGCCAAATGAACCTGCAAAACAGCTTCTTTAAATAACAAGGGAGAGGGGAACTTAAGATGTGTGTTATACCGATCCAAGTCTGCTGGACAAATCTAAAGCTGACAGGTTCTCTTTATAAGGTAGGATAGAACAATTCTGTTTTTCTTTGTTATGACACCATTTGGCTTATATAGGCTTACAGGATCACTTTTAGCTGTTTTAAAGAGAAAAAAATCCACCACTCTATTCATTTAAACTAGGTTACTTTTTAATAGTTCCTTTACATATGTTTTGAAATGATCCTCATCTTTTGTGGTACATGGATTTGAGTATATCATTCTAATACCTCTCCTTGTAAATACTAGATGCTCTCCTTTCCATTTCTCTGGCTATCAAGGTTTTCATCTTTTTAGATTTCCCAATCGTGACTCTTGTCTTTATGAGTATATGTTTTTCACTTGTGAAAGCCAAAAATCAGAAATGGCAGTGTGATTAAAAACAGAAACAACTAGATTACTCTGAACTCCCAAATGGCAAGACTAGGAGAAAATGGCCTAAACAAATATTTAGGTGTACTGTTTTTGCACTGGGGTTTCAGTGAGCAAAAGAGATTTTAGCTTAGCTTTGTCTCCCACAGATGAAAGGGGGATTTTTTTTTTTCTTTTGGCCATTGTTGTTCCAGCCAGCATAATTGACAGAAGTCTCATTTTGCATGCACTCTGCTCTACAAGCAGAGTTAATACGGTTGGTACACTGTGCTCACCTTTGAAGGACTGGCCATCCACACCCATTCACCTGGTGAGCTTAAAGATGAGGATCACTCACCAGACAAGCCATGGAGACTATCCCCAAAAAGGTTTGCAGTGCTCAATGGGGATGGAGAGTGAGGAAGAGAAAAAGAAGGCGCACCAGGGAGAAAGTCTCATCTGTGCTGGGCAGCAGACAGCTGCCAGGTTCATAAATTCTGTGGTCAAGGGAAAGAGTCGTGTGGCAGTTTCAGCTCTTGCTCATTGGGCAGCTTGCCCAGGCCTGGCTTCTGAGTTGAAATGGGGGTTGGGTACTTTGTTCCATAGCTTTTCTATGCCACAGACAGTATCTTTGTTCTTGGAGAGTTCATTATTTTTTTAACAAGAAAGGAGTTTTTTGAAGGATTCTGTCATATATCTTTGAAAAAAAGAATCAGTAATACATATATTTTTATATATGTTAACTGGCAGTAAAAAAGGTGGGGGGAAGGAGTTTCACTCTGTCCTTTGGGTAGTTGCTGAAGTGATTTTCCAGGTTGAGAAATAATGCGCTGATGCTAGAATCCCTCTCTGTTCATACTCTACTTCTATATACATATATGCATATATAGCAAGAAATATTCTATTTGTACTTCAAGAGAAAACAGGTCCACCATCCACATGATATTGATACTACACAAATGATCTTATGGTAAGCATCAGGTAGCTTCTGAGTGTTTGTTTCATTAGGCACAGCACAGACATGGCCTTGTCCTATTTTCTTTCTTGATACTGGGCATGACTCAAAAGTACAAGCCACTCCCTCTGCTCCCTCTCAGTCTTGTGCTAGGGTTGCACTTCATGAGACTCTCTTCAGACAGCTTAGTAACTATCCCTGCATGGTTCCTACATGGCCCTGGGAAGACAAGAGGTTGAATATTATTTTATGCCAGTTGCCCAGGTGAGAGGACACTGGGCCCAAGGGGGTGACCTTCATGCTCAACTATATGTAGGGGGTCATGAGAATCAGGAATGCTAAAACACAAGATCCAATCCCAAACTTAAAGTCAAAATAAGCCATTTATCATATGCAATATCTTATAAAAGGAAGTTTCTACCCTTGCTGCCTTTTATAGGCAGGTCTGTTCTCACCACTAATCTCTTTGAAAATCTGTGAAAGCAGTTTAAAAAAAATAAAGAGACCAAAAAAAAAAAAAAAAAAAAAAAAAGACAGTGCATCACATTATGTAACCAAAGATTACATTGTATCTGCTAATTTACCAAAATTTTTAAGGGCAGGGAGGGAGCAAACATTAGTGCCTCTTTGGTAACCTATTCAAAAACAGACTAAAGGACTTTGCTGGTGACTGACTTATAAGAGTTTTGTGGGGTTTTCCTCTCCACAATATACATGTTTAGAACAGTAAGAGATAATTTTGAAAAATAATGGGATTCTGGGTCTTTCAGTAAGTGATTTTTATAAACAGAACTAGCTTTCCTTTTATGTAGTAGTTGCTGAGCAAATTCTTAAAGCTCCATCATTGAATGGTTGGAAATGGAGCTGTCTTGGCCACTGTGTTTGCTAGTTCTGATGTTAGCTTATCTGAAGATGTGAAGCCCTTGCTGAGAAGGGAACGTTTAAAGGATTAGATTTTGCACTAGAGGGACAGCAGGCAGAAATCCTCATTTCTGCCCACTTTGAATGGCACAAAAACTTTCTCTGCAGTTTAAGGCAGAAGGTTGAAATATATTGTAAATGAGTATTTGTATCCATATTTCAAAATTAAATTTTATATATATATATATATATATATATATATATATATATATATATATAATGTGTTCTAATAGCTTTACCTCTCTCTGCACCTTTATATTTGGTTCCAGGTCATATCTGATACCATGTACTTGTAAGAGAGGCCACAGCTACATTTTAGAAGCTCTCTCAGAATGGAAAAGACACCTGAGTTGATCAGATAACCAAGGGAGCTCTGTTCCTATTGAGGCCTGACTCACAGGCCTTGCAAAGGAGCAGAGAAGGGAAAAGGGTAGGGTACATGATGTGTTGCACTTTACTAGTCCAAGACAGATGAATGTGTAAAGGGTGGTGAAGTTCCATTGAAACGGACTGGGATTTACCATATGGAAGGCCCATACTTGGGGCCAAAGGCCCACCCAAACGATTAGCCAGTGGCCCCCTAATGGGACCTGTGCAGCTGGAAGAAGAAATGGTATTCTTTGTTCTTCATCATCCCAGTGAGAAAAGGGCAGTTTCCTACACTTGGGAACCTGGAGCAAGTGCTCCATTTCAAACAATTCACTCACCTGCAATTGAGGTGCTCTTGCTACTGGGTATCTATGTGCTCTAATTCTGATTTTGGATATGTTCTGTAAAGATTTTGACAATGAAAATGTGTTTCTATTTGTTAAAAAAATTATCAGTGTACTAGAAGTAGTGTATCTGTAGATACAGGTCCATCTCTGCCCACAGGTAGGGATGTTTTTCTTCAATTAAGAGATTGACACTGGGGTCTGTTGCCCAGAGCCTCCCAATCCTTAACCTTTTCTAGGTGAAGGCAGAAATATCCACAATTAGTCACTCCTCTAAAAAGACTTCAGCTGAGGTAACAAACCATTCAGAATGTTCCCATTCCAAAAATAAGTGGTAAATATTTTAATTTAACAGGTAGCGTTTTAAATGGAGAAGGAAATGGCAACCCACTCCAGTATTTTTGCCTGGAGAATCCCAGGAACAGAGGAGCCTGGTGGGCTGCCGTCTATGGGATCACACAGAGTTGGACACAACTGAAGCAACTTAGCAGCAGCAGCAGCAGTGTTTTAAAGGGAAAAGTAACCTTTGACTCATCTTTGATTTTTCCCCATTAGATTTGGCCATAAAATAAATGATACACATTGATTGGTTTCCAACCTCAATTCAGTTGAGCAAGAGCGTTGGTTCCTTTCTTTATCCCACTTTTCTCTTAGCTTTTTATGGAATTAAATGAGAAGCTATGGTCTGAGTAGCCCTTGTGGTTTAAAACAGTTTGCACATGCATTACTTTAAAAGGCTGTCACATAGCTACAGATTCCATTGGCCACCAATACTGGAACTCACAACCAATCCCAAAGGAAAAGGAATTCTGGAACGATACTGCTTCTATGCTGGTGCCCTCCTGGGCTAATGCTTCACATTTTGGAACTCTGTTCCTTGCACAGTAGATAAACCAAGCCCGCAGTCTCTCCCAGCTTTAACCCTTGGTGTTGTCCTACAGTGATGTGCCTGTGGGGTTGTTCAATCCCATAAGCCACTCAGGTGCTGAGAGTACCCACCATTGGGATAACCCAAGCTACAAAAATACTTTCTCCCACCACTCATTGACACCTTTCTGCTTTTCCCTAGACTAGAGTATTGATTAGGGAGTGCCTCAGACATGACTTTCTTGGGCTGTCCTCGAGATTAATTTAGCAGCAGAAGAGAGCAGACTATGTAACCAGATGTAAGAACTTACTTTATGCTGAGGGAAAAATTTAAAAGAAAACATCATATAATTTTTTTTTTTTTAAGAAACATTCATTTTGCTTGAAACGTCTTTCGACGGGGCTTCAGTTCTCACAACGACACTTGGCCTCCACTGGGCAGCAGAACCAGCCCCAGGCGCTAGTGTTCTATTCTCTTTTTGTAATCTTGGAATCTTTTGTTGCTCTAAATACAATTAAAAATGGCAGAAACTTGTTTGTTGGAATACATGTGTGACTCTGGGTTTGTCTCTGTCTCTGCTTTCACAAATGTCATCCATTGTGTAAAATACTGCCTTGCTGGCCTGCCAGCTAAAACTTGGCCACAGCCCCTGTTGTGGCTGCAGGCTCAAGTTATTGTTAACAAAGAGACCCAAGAAAAGCTGCTAATGTCCTCTTATCACCATTGTTAATTTGTTAAAACATAAAACAATCTAAAATTTCAGATGAATGTCATCAGAGTTCTTTTAATTAGCTCTTTTTATTGGCTGTCTTTATTGAAGTCGAGTTGGTATCATGCCCAGTGACTTTTTAATGCTACTTTGATTTTCATATATTTTTAAAAATCTTTGCACAGGGGTTATAAATTTGTCCTGCTTTGGCCTTTAGCATAATTTGACCTGGGACCACCAAAATATCAAAGGGTCTGTGCTAGCAAGCACAGATGGACACTGGCTGCCCATTACAACATCTCATCAAAAAACCTGAGTTTGTCAGGAGAAAGCTACACAAAACCCAGTTGTTCACCCTCATCTTCGTGGGAGCATAAAATGAGTGGAGGCTTCACAGCCCAGTTCTTGCCAAGCTTCAGATTAAGCTGGGCATGTTCACATCCTCAGTGGTTTTCAGGGCCAATATCGTCCTTGACCACCAACATAAAATCTGATCCAGCCTTCTTTAGGGTTTACAAAAGTTCAAGCAAAGCCCCCTCCCATCTCCTCTCAGTGTGAATACTTAATGAGATCCTACATTGAACTCCAGGCTTGAGATACAGGCCATCAATGAAGTGTGACAGATGTGTTAAGGAATAATTGGAATAATCTCAGTGTCCTCACATATAATAGGAGTTATCACAGTGCCTCTTTACTAGTCCAGTTTGGGGATTCAGTAAAAATGTATATGATCCAACTGGTGGGCTTATTGCTGTGGCTTTGATCCCTGCTAAAATGCCAGAACCCCTGAGAGGGATCTTACATTGAGCCATGTTTATCATTACCTCACAGTAGATGTATTTCTCAGACTTTTATGCAGAGCAATGCTTGATGGAGAGGAGAAGAAAACAAGAGCTTCTTAGGATGTGTATTTGTTTGTGTGTGTCTAAGTAAAGAGAGAGAATATGAATGTTTGTGGGTTGTGTGTAGAAGTCAGAGTCTGCCACCTGAAGAGTTCCCATCTGACCATTGCTTAGTTTCTCTTCTCTTGGATCTACAGAGAATAACCTAACAGCCACGCTACCTGGTTTCATTGACCACTTAGCTCATGATACAGTAGTTATCATCATCATAGATTTTCCAAAATTAGAATGGCACAGAGGTCAGGGGTAAAAGGACACCTAGTGGATTAAAAAGAGCCTGGAGGCAGGAGTCTTATATGTGACTTAATCATGATCATATAGTGTATAGCTAGGATTCTGGCCTGCTGATTCACTATATGATACCGGGCAACCCTCTGCCCTTTTATGTACCTTAGTTTTCTCATCTATAAAATGAATGTGCCTGAAGATATGAAATAGAACTAGAAGAGATGGAGAGCCCCTTCCAGTGTGGATACTACAGTTATTGCAAACTACAGCAACACTTTAAAAAATTGTAACATAAAGGGGAAAGCAAAGGGCCTTTTATTATCCCTAGAACACATAGTTTTGTAACTAGAATTCCAATGTTTGTACTCAA